>NC_090440.1:626786026-627086026 GCF_031143425.1 Pleurodeles waltl
TTTTGCCCAGAGGTGGATGCCACTATAGAAAAACTAAAAAAGGACTCAAACAGCTAAAGCCATGGGTGGGTTAATCACTACACCCAGTAAAGGTAGATTTAGAGATGGTTTCAAAACGTCAGCCACAGAGCCCTCCACCTCACAACAAAAACAAGGAACACATTTCTATAATATAGGTTCATTTAGAGTATCATATAAGGGCTCAAACAATGGAGGAATAGGTAAAACATCTGCCTCTAGAGGTTCTTCCTCTACCATAAAACAGTGACTCTCTACAAATCCCCAGAGCACATACATCTCCTGTGGGAGGAAGACTGGTAAAACATTTTTTATCCACAATGGTACAACATCACCACAGACCAGTGGGTTCTATCAATTATCCAACAAGGCTATTGTCTAGAACTCATTTCCACTCTACCAAACTTTCCTTCTTGTTTCAACAAACTCTCTCAAACATCTTCTTCTATTAAAAGAGGAGGTACAGTCCCTTCTTCTCAAAGGAGCTATAGAAACCAGTTCCTCCATCTCAACAAGAGTTAGGAGTATATTCACTGTAGTTCCTTATACCCAAAAAAGGAAGGTTCCTTAAGACCAATTCTAGATCTCTAGGCCTCTCAATCTATACATACTTTCAGGGCATTTCCACATGGTCACTCTGCAAGGTGTTATTCCTCTATTACAGCAAGGAGATTACATGACAGCATTAGATCTCAAAGATGCTTATTTCCATATTCCATACATCCAGCACACCGCAGATATCTACGATTTGTCATTACAGGGAAGCATTACCAATTCAAAGTACTACGATTTGGGGTAACAGCCCCAAGAGTATTCACAAAATGCTTCCTGGTAGTAGCAGCATTCCTCAGAAGACAACACACACACATTTTCCCATCTCTGGACGACTGGCTTATAAAAGCCAATACCATTCAACATGCCAGCAGCACACTCAGCACACAGCAAATCTTCTCCACAATTTGGGATTCAGAATAAATCACCTCAAATCCCATCTTCAACCCTCACAAATACAGACTTCTCTGGGAGCAATTCTGAACACTCAGTCAGTCAGCATTAGCATATCCAAACCAAGTAAGGATTCAAGCTTTTCAAAATCTCATTGCTAAATTACAAGAGAATCATACTTATACAGTAAAGCTAGTGATGCAGCTGTTGGGGGTGATGGCTTCTTGTATAGCCATTGTTCCCCATGCAAGACTACACATGCGTACACTGCAGCAGTGCCTTTCTCGTCAGTGTGTCAGTCGCAGGGTCATCTTCGGGATCTAGAGTTGTTGGACCACCAGACTCGACGCTCTCTGCAATGGTGGAATCCCACCAACCTTTCAAAAGGGCTTCCCTTTCAGGTCCCTGTACCTCAGATCACTCTCACAACAGATGCATCACAGATGGTTTGTTGACCTCACCTCAAGAACCTCACCATACAAGGGTAATGGGACCCCATTCAACAGACTTCTCACGTCAATTATTTGGAATTACTAGCAGTCTTTCTAGCACTCAGGACATTCCTTACACAGATCTCACACAAGGTGGTGTTAGTCCATAAAGACAATATGGCAATGTATTATCTGCAAAAACAGAGGGAGACACACTCATCTCAATTGTCCCTTCTAGCTCAGACGATTTGGAAGTAGGTGATTCACAATCACATTCAATTCGCAGAATATCTCCCAAGAATGGACAATCAGTTAGCAGACCTATTAAGCAGGACGCAGCAACAAGTCCATGAATGGGAAATTCACCCACGAGTACTTCACCAATACTTTAGCCTATGGGGAACACCAGAAATGGATCTCTTTGCTACCGCAGAAAACTCAAAATGCCAAACCTTTGTGTCCAGGTACCCACACCCTCAGCTAAACATGTCAAACATATATATAATATAAATAAAATGAAAAGAGATGTCCATGCAATGTATGTACATACTTATAGTATGTTGTACTACAACGACCATAGGCTTACGGGGAGGAGGGAGGTTGCATGTGAATCTACAGCACTACATGCCACGAACAGATGTCTACTGTGTAAGTAACATTTTCCGTTCAATGGCACGTGTAGCTGTAGATACACATGCTTTGCACAGCCTGTAAAGCAGTCCCCTCCAAATAAGCGGTGGCTAACCTGTACAAGTTAGAGTATCTTGAAAAAGTATCCTAAGGACTGCTTGACCAACATTTGCCAGATGACAAGCTAAAACATCTACACAATAGTGTTCAGTAAATGTGTGTGGTGTAGACCAAGTAGCAGCCTTACAAATATCTGCTATTGGAATGTTACCTAAAAAGGCAATTGAAGCACCTTTTTCACTAGTAGAGTGTGCTTTAGGAGCTACTGGTAGTTGTGTTTTAGCTTTAAGGTAAGTTTAAATACACATGACTATCCATCAAGCAAATCGATTCATTGAAATTGGATTACCTTTGTGACCCATTTAAAAAGCTACAAAAAGTTGTTTTGATTTTCTATGCTATGCATATCTCTTCTGACATCTAGTGTTGGGCTCGGAGTGTTACAAGTTGTTTTTCTTTTGAAGAAGTCTTTTCGGAGTCGCAGGATCAAGTGACTCCTCCTCTTGGTTACAGTGCACATGGGCATTGACTCTGTAGTTAGATTGTTTTCTTTCCGCTGTCTGGTCCGGACATGTTTCCTCTCGCCCTGAGATTTCGAATCAGAAAACCTTAGAAAACCTAGTTATTGGTTGGTATTGTTTTGATCGCGTTTTCCATCCAGCATCAAACCAGTAGTACCGTCGGAATCTAAATTTCACCCTTCGGGGCGTGTGTGCCTGACTCGGGCATACTGCGTGGAAAGCCTGATGGATAGGACTCCATTCTTATTCAAGCCTCTGTACCACGCAAAGTACCCATATACAGACCAACACCTGTTTTGTAATTTGTACCTTTCGCCAGACCATCAGGAGGAAGATTGCAAAGCCTGTTGATCGTTTCGATCGAAGAAGACCTTAAAAGATCGCAGAGCTCGAAGACAAGAAATGGCGTCCAAGAGCACCGAACATCTCAATGTCATGGAGGAAGAGCAGGCGCAGATAGCAGTCTCCATCCAAGACATCAACTCCGAACAAGAATCGGAAGATGATAGACCCATCACGGCTGGCCAGCATGTGAGTACGTCTGCCCCTATGCCCTCATATAAAAAACATCCGAAGGCCTTGGGTACAACACTGCTGTAAGGCCATGGTTTAACCTGAAAAAAGACTGTTGGTGACCAACCTTCTGGATTGTGCCAAAAAAGGCCACTCCTCCCTCCACTTCGGAGTCAAGCAAGCCGGATAAAACTTCCACCTCAGACTCCAGCAAATGCCCTCACTCTTCGTAGTCGAAATTTCAACACCCTGCTTCGGAGTCGAAACAACCAGATTCTTTTTCGGGACCGAAAAAGACCCAAACTTCGGAGCCGAAAAAATCCTCATACACAGAGGAACAAGGACTTTTGAGAAAATTAATCAAATCTCAAAGCCCATGCAAGAATCTCACAAAGCTTCCAAAGAAGAAACTGAAATTGAGCCAATATTTGAGGTTATGGATGAAAGACAATCGAGAATCCATATAGAAAAGGAGACTGGCTGAATACTCACTGCACCTCCTTTAAAGACCAAAACAAAGCTGGCCTTTCAAGAGGAGTTAGATTCTGCTCAACCACCAGCCAAAGTGCGGAACCAAAAGGAGGAAACCAGCACCTCTCGCTACTTCTCCTCCTCACTCTCCACAACTTTCTTTTTCACCTCACAATAGTCCACCACCACTGCCTTCTCTGTCACACTCACTATACTCCCATGGAGATACAGTGGACCCATGGGATCTCTATGACCCTGATCCCATTCCATATAATGATCCTGACCTCTACCCCTCAAAACCTTCACCACCAGAAGACACTACTGCCTACACTCAGGTAGTCTCTAGGGCAGCGGCTTATCATGGGGAGCTTATGCATTCTGAACCCCTGGAAGAAGATTTTCTATTTAACACTGTCTTCCTCTCACTCCACATACCAGTGTCTCCCAATGTTACCTGGGATGGTTAAACATGCTGAATTTATTTTGTGTGAACCTGTCAAAGCTAGAGTCATTACCCCTAGGATTGACAAAAACGATAGGCCTGCCCCTCCGAACCCAGACTATATAACACACCAGGTTCCACCGGACTCCGTAGTAGCCAGCGCGGCCAGAAAAAGAGCTAACAGCCAGTCATCAGGAGACGCTCCTCCTCCTAAGGAAAGTAGAAAATTTGATGCTGCTGGCAAAAGAGTAGCCACACAAGCGGCTAACCAATGGAGAATTGCCAATTCTCAGGCACTGCTAGCTAGATACCATAGAGCCCATTGGGATGAGATGCAAGATATTATACAGCACCTCCCAAAAGAGCATCAGAAAAGGGCGCAACAAGTGGTAGAAGAGGGACAAGCTATAAGCAATAACCATATATGGTCTGCCCTTGATACAGCTGCAAGAAGCGTCAACACTGCCATTACAATTAGAAGGCATGCATGGCTGCGCTTCTCTGGTTTTAAAACAGAAATACAACAGGCAGTACTTAATATGCCTTTTGATAAGAAACATCTATTTGGCCCTGAAGTGGACACCACCATAGAGAAACTGAGAAAAGACTCAGACACTGCTAAGGCAATGGGGGCACTATATACCACACCATATAGAAGCTCCCTTCGCAGAGCAGGATTTAAGGCACAATCCTCTTGACGCATCTACCTCCCAGACAAAGCAGGGACAACAAACTCAATATCAAAGAGGGGGATTTAGAGGGTCCTACAGAGGACAATATTTCAGGAACAGAGGCAAGAGCCAAGCCTCAAAACAAACCACTACAGCATCTAAGCTGTGACTTCCTTCTCACCCCTCCACTCCACACACCTCCTGTGGGAGGAAGACTACAGCAATTCAACTCTCATTTGCAAAATATCACCACAGAGAATTGGGTGTTATCAATTATCCGCAATGGCTATTGCCTAGAATTAATCTCCACCCCTCCAAACATCCCACCACGTCACCACAAATTATCCCCAGAACACAGTGTTCTGCTACAAGAAGAGGTACAATCCCTACTATTAAAACAAGCAATAGAATTGGTTCCACATTCTCAACAGGGAACAGGAGTATATCCACTATACTTCCTCATCCCCCAAAAAGATGGCACCCTCAGGCCCATCTTGGACCTCAGGCCTCTCAATCTATACATCCTGTCAGAACATTTTCACATGGTAACTCTGCAGGATGTCATTCCACTACTACAAAAACTGGATTACATGACTGCTTTAGACCTCAAAGATTTATTATTTCCACATACCCATCCATCCAGCTCACAGAAAATACCTCAGGTTTGTCATAGCAAGAAAACATTACCAGTTCAAAGTTTTGCCATTCGGCATAACAGCCCCAATAGTGTTCACAAAATGTCTAGCAGTAGTAGCAGCCTACTTAAGAAGACAACACATTCACGTCTTTCCATATCTAGACGATTGGCTAATAAAATCAAGCAATTTTACACAATGCCAACAATACACTCATTATGTGATAGAAACCCTACATACACTAGGGTTCACTCGGTTACCTAAAATCACACCTTCAACCAGCACAAGTACAACCTTACCTAGGTGCTATTCTGAATACCTAGAAAGCCCTAGAATATCCAAATACACAAAGGATACAAGCTTTTCCAAATCTTCTACCACAAATACAGCCAAATCATCAATATACTGTAAGATTCATCATGAAAATTCTAGGGATGATGGCATCTTGCATAGCTACAGTTCCACATGCAAGACTAAACATGAGGCTCTTACAACAGTGCCTCTCACAACAATGCTCTCAGGCACACGGTTAACTTCAAGATCTAGTTTTGATGGACCGGCAAACACATATGTCCCTTCAATGGTGGAATCTCATCAATCTAATGAAGGGGCGGTCGCTTCAAGACACTGTGCCTCAGACCATAATCACAACAGACGCATCCATGATAGGTTGGGGAGCTCATTTCAACAATCATACCATTCAAGGGGAATGGGATGCCAAACAGAAACAGTTTCACATAAACCACCTAGAATTATTAGCTGTATTTCTTGCTCTAAAAGCGTTTCAACCTTTTCTCAAACAGAAGACTGTTCTAATAAAAACAGACAACATGACAACCATGTATTACCCCAACAAACCGGGTGGGGCACATTTATCTCAACTGTTCCTACTAGCCCAAACAATATGGAAATGGGCAATTCACAATCGCGTTCATCTGTTAGCACAATACATTCCAGGGATAGACAATCAGCTGGCAGATCTCCTAAGCAGGAAAGACCAACAAACTCACGAATGGGAGATTCACCCCAAGTACTTCAAAAGTACTTTCAAAAGTGGGGGACACCAGCAATAGACCTATTCGCAACAAGCGAAAAGGCAAAATGCCAAAACTTTGCATCCAGACACACACATCCCCTATCCAAGGGCAATGCTCTATGTATCAATTGGTCAGGGATATTTGCTTACGCTTTCCCCCTCTCCTACTCCTTCCCTTTCTGGTCAGCAAACTATGTCAAACATCACTCACCATGATACTCATAGCCCCAACGTGGGCACGTCAGCATTGGTACACAACACTCCTAGATCTGTCTGTAGTATCTCATTACAAACTCCCAAACAGACCAGACTTGTTAACACAGAACAAAGGTCAAATAAGGCACCCAAACCCCAATGTTCTCAATCTGGCGATTTGGCTCTTGAAGTCTTAGAATTTGGTTACCTAAAGCTTCCATCAGAATGTATGGAAGTAATTAAACAAGCATGTAAACCTACTACTAGACAATGTTACGCAAATAAGTGGAAAAGATTTGTCTACTACTGTCAATCTAAAAACACTGAACCACTTACAGCATCTACACAAGATACTCTATGCTATTTACTTCATTTGCAGAAATCAAATTTAGCTTTCTCATCCATCAAAATCCACCTTACTGCAATATCTGCTTATTTACAAACTATTCAACACACTTCTCTATTTAGATTCCTGTTATTAAAGCCTTCATGGAAGGATTAAAATGCATTATTCCACCCAGAACACCACCTGTTCCTTCCTGGAATTTAAATATTTTTCAGACTTATGGGCCCACCTTTTGAACCCATGCACTCTTGTCAAATTCAATTTTTAACATGGAAAGTTGCCTTACTTGTAACTATTACTTCTTTATGAAGAGTTAGTGAAATACAGGCGTTCACTCTTGAAGAACCTTTCTTCCAAGTACACAAACAAAAGCTGTACTTAGGACAAATCCAAAATTTCTACCAAAAGTAGTATCTCCTTATCACATCAACCAAACAGTTGAATTGCCAGTCTTCTTTCCACAGCCAGACTCTGTGGCAGAAAGAGCTCTTCATACCTTAGATCTCAAAAGAGCTCTTATGTACTACATTGACAGAACTAAAGATTTTAGAAAAACAAAACAACTTTTCGTTACCTTTCAACATCCACATAAAGGTAATCCTATATCTAAACAAGGCTTAGCAAGATGGATTGTTAGATGCATCCAAACATGCTACATCAAAGCAAAGAGGAAACTTTTAGTCACTCCTAGAGCACATTCTAGAAGAACGAAAGGTGCATCAATGGCGTTTTTAGGAAACATACCAATGGCTGATATATGTAAAGCTGCCACATGGCAACTCCTCATACATTTACAAAACACTATTATGTTGATGTTTTCTCACAGCAACAGGCTACTGTAGGCCAGGCTGTATTAAGAACACTATTTCAAACTACTTCAACTTTGCTAGCCACCACCATTTTTTGGGAGGACTAACTGCTTTGTAGTCTGTGCATAGCATGTGTATCTGCAGCTACACATGCCATCAAACTGAAAATGTCACTTACCCAGTGTACATTTGTTCGTGGCATGTAGTGCTGCAGATTCACATGCACCCTCCCTCCTCCCCGGAAGCCTGTAGTCGTTCAAGTTTAACATTTGTACATATGTATGTACATTTACATTTGCCTGGACATCTCTTTATATTCTTATACTCTATCACTTCTTCCTTCACCCTTTGCGGGAAAACAATCTAACTATGGAGTCGATGCCCATGCGCACTGTAACCAAGAGGAGGAGCCACTTGATACAGTGACTTCGAAAAGACTTCTTCGAAGAAAAACAACTTGTAACACTCCGAGCCCAACACTAGATGTCGGAAGAGATATGCATAGCATGTGAATCTACAGCACTACATGCCATGAACAGATGTACACTGGGTAAGTGACATTTTCCACACATATATATATATATGTTCGATGGCATGTGTAGCTGCAGATACACATGCTGTGCATATCGCGCCATCTAGTGTTGGGCTCGGAGTGTTACGAGTTGTTTTTCTTCGAAGAAGTCTTTTCGAGTCACGAGATCAAGGGACTCCTCCCATTTCGGCTCCATTGCGCATGGGCGTCGACTCCATCTTAGATTGTTTTCTTTCCGCCAGCGGGTTCGGATGTGTTCCTCTTCGCACCGTGTTTCGGTTCGGAAAGTTAGTTAAATCTCGGAAAATTCGACGGTATTGTTTGCGTTCAGTATCGGGTTAGTTAACGCAGATCGACACCGATTTAAAGAAAAGCTCCGGTAGCCCTTCGGGGCTTCTACCCCATGGCGGGGCCTGGTCGGCCCGACCGCGTGCATCTTCAAGGCTCATGGAACGGACCCCATTCCGCTTCTGCCCCGAATGCCATAACAAGTATCCATACACAGATCAACATCTGGTCTGTAATTTGTGTTTGTCCCCCGAACACAAAGAGGCCTGTCGGGAATTTCGGTCACAGAAAACGCTACGGGACCGGAGCGCGCGAAGGCTTCAAATGGCGTCGGCGCCGCCAGGACACCACGGCGTTGAGGAAGAAGAAACTTTCTCCATTGCTGACTCTGACGAGCCCGAAACAGATCAGACGCCGAAAACCGTGAGTAAACCAGCCCCGGCCAAAACTCACGCCAAAATCATGAAGGCCCAGGGGGCGCCACCGCCGGCAGGCCATGGCTTAACCTGTAAAATCGGTGACCGTCCATCGGCACCGAAAAAGGCCACACACGTGTCAGTCATCCGACTCCGGTCGAGATACTGGCACTGAACGTACTCGACACCGAGAACCTGGTTCCGACCAAACTCGATCTTCGAGATACCGGCACCGAGATAAGTCGGCACCGAGAGATCGGAACACCGAAACCGAAAAAAGTGGCTTCGGAGCCGAAAAAGACTTTAGAAAAAGTTTTGGTACCGAAACATCCCGCTTCGGAGCCGAAAACAAGCTCCTACTCCAAAGAGCAAGGCCTTTCAGCACAACTGCAAGGCCATAAATTTGGACAAGAGCTAGAAGCAGGGGAGCCAGATTATACACAAAGAAGGCTCCATATTCAAAAGGATACAGGGAAAATAAGAACTCTCCCTCCTATAAGGATGAAAAGGAAACTTGCTGTCCAAGACAAAGAAAAACAACCACAAGCAAAAGTGGCAAAAGCAGTAACTCCACCTCACTCTTCGCCACAACCATCACCACACCACTCACCGCAACCGTCACCAATTGCAACACCCCCTATGCAATCTCCAACGCACACAGGGATGAGCCAAGTTGACCCAGATGCATGGGATCTCTATGATGCGCCTGTATCAGACAATAGTCAAGACTGCTACCCAGCAAGGCCATCACCACCTGAAGACAGTACTGCCTACACGCAGGTGGTGTCCAGAGCAGCGGCTTTTCACAATGTGGCACTGCACGCTGAACCCATCGAGGATGACTTTTTGTTTAATACTTTGTCGTCGACACACAGTCAGTACCAAAGTCTCCCAATGTTACCAGGGATGTTGAGACACGCGACACAAGTATTTCAAGAACCCGTCAAAGGCAGAGCCATCACACCTAGGGTGGAGAAAAAGTACTAGCCTCCCCCTACAGACCCCGTGTACATCACACAACAACTGACACCTGACTCAGTAGTAGTGGGCGCAGCACGTAAAAGGGCTAATTCACACACCTCTGGAGATGCACCACCACCCGACAAAGAAAGTCGAAAGTTTGATGCAGCGGGAAAGAGAGTTGCAGCACAAGTGGCCAATCAATGGCGCATTGCCAATTCACAAGCTTTATTGTCAAGAAATGACAGAGCTCATTGGGATGAAATGCAGCACTTTATAGAACATCTGCCCAAGGAGTTCCAAAAGCGTGCACAACAAGTGGTGGAAGAGGGCCAAAGTATCTCGAACAACCAGATACGATCGTCAATGGATGCAGCGGACACAGCCGCAAGAACTGTGAATACAGCGGTCACTATTCGGAGACACGCACGGCTACGCACCTCCGGATTTAAACCAGAGATCCAGCAGGCTGTGCTTAGTATGCCTTTTAATGGACAGCAGTTGTTTGGGCCGGAGATGGACACAGCTATAGAGAAGCTGAAAAAGGACACTGATACGGCCAAGGCCATGGGCGCGCTCCACTCCCCACAGAGCAGAGGCACATTTAGGAAGACACAATTTAGAGGGGGGTTTCGGGCCCAAAGCACAGAACCCTCAACCTCACAAACCAGAACCACATACCAGGGCCAATATCAAAGAGTAGGCTTTCGGGGACAATACAGAGGTGGACAGTTCCCTAAAACTAGGGGAAAGTTCCAAAGACCCCTCAAACTAAACAGTGACTTCAGTGTCACAAATCCCCAACACATAACACCAGTGGAGGGGAGACTCACAGATTATTACCAGATTTGGGAGGAAATAACAACAGATTTGTGAATCCCTACAATTACCACCAAATGTGCCTCCAAGAACACACAACATGTCCAAACAGCACTTAGATCTATTACAAATAGAAGTCCAAGCGTTGTTACAAAAAAACGCAATAGAATTAGTACCCAACCATCAGAAAGGAACAGGTGTTTATTCCCTGTATTTTCTAATACCCAAAAAGGACAAAACTCTGAGACCCATCTTAGATCTCAGAACACTAAAGGCCAGATGTATCATTACGGCCCATTGCGATTCGGTAATAGCGATTTTTAAGAAATCGCTTTTACCGACTTGCAAAGGGCCATGTATCACATTTGCGAAACGATAACAGCGATTTCTTAAAAATCGCAAATGCTATTACCGAATCGCAAATTGCGATACCGGCCCCATTCGCAGCTATGGTCCTATTGGCCCATAGCTGTGAATATTTTTAATTTCCAAAATTGCGATTTCTGAACCAGAAATTGCAATTTTTGAAATGCAAAAGGCCAGGGTGCTGGGGGCCTAAGGGCATGTGTGCTTTACATGTTCAATTTAAAAATGCCATTCTGCAAAAAATCGCAATTTGTGATTTTTTGCAGCATTGCCTTGCGACCTTGATTTTGCGAATCGCAAATTGCGATTTGCAAAATCCAGGTCGCAACGCTAAAAATCGCAATCTTAGCCGTTTCTACTTTGTGGTCTGCGAATGCCTTTCATGCATTGCAGACCACTATTTTGCACTCGCAAACGGCCAAATTTACCGTATGCGAGTGCAAAATATTTTCATACATCTGGCCCTTAATCTTTACATCAAATCAGATCACTCTCACATGGTGACACTTCAAGACGTAATCCCCTTGCTCAAACAACAAGACTACATGTCAACTTTAGATCTCAAAGATGCGTACTTCCATATACCCATACATCCTTCACACAGGAAATACTTAAGGTTTGTAATCCAAGGAGTACATTACCAGTTCAAAGTTTTACCATTCGGGATAACAACAGCACCAAGGGTATTTACAAAATGCCTTGCAGTAGTAGCTACACATATCAGAAGACAGCACATACACGTATTCCCGTATCTAGACGATTGGTTAATCAAAACCAACACTCAGGAACAGTGCCTTCAACACACAAAATAAGTCATAGAAACCCTTCACAAACTGGATTTCTCACTAAACTACCAAAAATCACACCTACAGCTGTGTCAAATACAACAATACTTAGGAGCAACAATCAACACAAAAAAAGGGATTGCCACTCCAAGTCCACAAAGGGTACAAGCATTCCAAAACGTAATACAAAGCATGCACACAAACCAGAAGTATCAGGTAAAATTAGTGATGAAACTACTAGGCATGATGTCCACATGCATAGCCATTGTCCCAAACGCAAGATTACACATGCGACCCTTAAACAGTGCCTAGCAACACAATGGACACAAGCGCAGGGTCAACTTCAAGATCTAGTGTTGATAGACCGCCAAGCACACACCTCGCTACAATGTGGAATCATGCCAATTTAAATCAAGGGCGGCCTTTCCAGGACCCAGTGCCTCAATACGTAATCACAACAGATGCTTCCATGGTAGGGTGGGGAGCACACCTCAACCAACACAGCATCCAGGGACAATGGGACATTCAGCAGAAACAACTTCATATAAATCAGCTAGAACTACTAGCAGTGTTTCTAGCGTTGAAAGCATTTCAACCGCTAATAGCCCACAAACACATTCTTGTCAAAACAGACAACATGACAACAATGTATTACTTAAACAAATCTGCAGCGTCTCATGCCACGAACAGATGTACACTGGGTAAGTGACATTTTCCATATATATATATATATATATATATGCATATATATATATATATATATATATATATGTTCAATGGCATGTGTAGCTGCAGATACACATGCTGTGCACAGTCCGCCATCTGGTGTTGGGCTCGGAGTGTTACAAGTTGTTTTTCTTCGAAGAAGTCTTTTCGAGTCACGAGACCGAGGGACTCCTCCCATTTCGACTCCATTGCGCATGGGCGTCGACTCCATCTTAGATTGTTTTTTTTCCGCCATCGGGTTCGGACGTGTTCCTTTTCGCTCCGTGTTTCGGGTCGGAAAGTTAGTTAGAATCTCGGAAAAAATCGTCGGTATTGTTTGCGTTCGGTATCGGGTTAGTTAGAACAAATCGACACCGAATTTTGAAGAGCTCCGGTGGCCCTTCGGGGTTTTTTCGATCCCCCGTCGGGGCCTGGTCGGCCCGGCCACGTGCGACTTCAAGGCTGATGGAACGGACCTCATTCCGCTTCTGCCCAAAATGCCATAACAAGTATCCGTATACGGATCAGCATCTGGTCTGTAACTTGTGCTTGTCCCCCGAGCACAAGGAGGATACTTGTGAAGCCTGTTGAGCGTTTCGGTCGAGGAAGACGCTGAGAGACCGAAGAGCCAGGAGACTACAAATGGCGTCCACGCCGACAGGTCAAGAACGTTTCGAGGAGGAAGAAGAAGCTTTCTCCATCCGCGAGTCGGATTCTGAAGAACTCAACGCCGAAGAAACACACCAAACCGTGAGTAAGACGTCGAAAATCAAGACTCACGAGAAGTCCACAAAAGCCCAGGGGACGCCACCGCCAACAGGCCATGGCTTAACCCGAAAACTAGGTGACCGATCCAAGGCACCGAAAAAGGGCATGCTGGTGTCGAAGTCATCCGACTCCGGTCGAGATACCGCCACACAGCAACCTCGGAGCCGAGACAGCGGCTCCGAGAAACTTCGGCACAGAGACAGCGGCACCGAAGAATTTCGGCACCGAGACACCACGCCGAAAACAAAGAAGGTTTCTTCGGAGCCTAAAAAGACTTCCGAAAAGGTTTCGGTTCCGAAACATCCAGCCTCGGAGCCGAAAACTAGTTCCTATACAGAGGAACAAGGATTAACCTCCCAATTACATAGATTTGGAGAGGAGCTTCAAGCGGTAAAGCCTGACTACACGCAAAGAAGGCTTCATATTCATGAGGACACAGGGAAGATAACCACTCTTCCCCCAATCAAAATAAAAAGGAAACTTGCCTTTCAACAAAAGGACAAGCAACCACAGGCAAAAGTGGCAAGAAAAACAACCCCGCCACCGTCTCCACCACCATCAACACATGCGTCACCAGCAACAACTCCACCACTGATGCACTCACCAGCTCATACTACAATGAGTCAGGATGATCCCGATGCATGGGACCTTTATGATGCTCCAGTGTCTGACAACAGCCCAGACTCCTATCCCACAAAACCGTCACCACCTGAGGACAGTACATCCTACACACAGGTGGTCGCAAGGGCAGCCGAATTTCACAACGTCACCTTACATTCTGAACCAATTGAGGATGACTTTCTGTTTAACACCCTATCCTCCAGCCATAGCCAGTACCAAAGCCTTCCCATGCTCCCAGGAATGCTAAAACATTCAAAGCAAATATTTCAGGATCCAGTTAAAGGCAGAGCCATAACTCCAAGGGTGGAGAAAAAGTACAAGCCACCGCCAACAGATCCAATCTATATTACAACACAACTAACACCAGACTCAGTAGTTGTCGGGGCAGCTCGTAAGAGAGCCAACTCTCAGACCTCAGGAGACGCACCACCTCCAGACAAAGAGAGCCGCAAATTTGATGCTGCGGGAAAAAGGGTTGCAGCACAAGCAGCAAATCAATGGCGTATTGCCAATTCACAAGCACTTTTGGCAAGATACGACAGAGCTCATTGGGATGAAATGCAACATTTCATCGAACACTTACCCAAGGAGTTCCAAAAAAGAGCGCAACAGGTGGTAGAAGAGGGACAAAGTATCTCAAATAATCAGATACGGTCTTCCATGGATGCAGCAGATACAGCTGCGAGGACAATAAACACTGCAATCACGATACGAAGGCACGCATGGCTGCGCACTTCAGGGTTCAAGCCGGAAATCCAACAAGCTGTGCTCAATATGCCATTTAATGAACAGCAATTGTTTGGGCCGGAGGTTGACACTGCCATTGAGAAACTCAAAAAAGACACTGATACAGCCAAAGCCATGGGCGCACTCTACTCCCCGCAGAGCAGAGGCACATTTCAGAAAACACCTTTTAGGGGAGGGTTTCGAGGTCAACCCACAGAAACCACAACCTCACAAACAAGGCCTACTTATCAGGGTCAATATCAGAGGGGAGGTTTTCGGGGACTATATAGAGGGGGCCAATTCCCAAGAAATCGAGGAAAATTCCAAGGCCCCAAAACTCCTCAAAATAAACAGTGACTCACAAGTCACACAACCCCATCACATAACACCTGTGGGGGGAAGACTAAGCCAATTTTACAAACTTTGGGAGGAAATAACAACAGACACCTGGGTCTTAGCAATTATCCAGCATGGTTATTGCATAGAATTTCACCAATTCCCTCCAAACGTCCCACCGAAAACACACAATATGTCAAAACAACATATAGATCTTCTAGGACTAGAAGTTCAAGCATTGCTACAAAAGGAGGCAATAGAATTAGTGCCAAATCTACAAAAAAACACAGGAGTTTACTCACTGTACTTTCTAATACCCAAGAAGGACAAAACTCTGAGACCAATACTAGATCTCAGAACACTAAATACCTACATCAAATCAAACCACTTTCACATGGTCACGTTACAAGACGTAATCCCACTGCTCAAACAGCAAGATTACATGACCACATTAGACCTAAAAGATGCGTATTTCCATATACCAATACATCCTTCACACAGGAAATACCTAAGGTTCGTATTCCAAGGAATACATTACCAATTCAAAGTGTTGCCATTCGGAATAACAACTGCGGCAAGAGTTTTTACAAAATGCCTGGCAGTAGTAGCTGCACATATCAGAAGGCAGCAAATACATGTGTTCCCGTACTTAGACGACTGGTTAATCAAAACCAACACGCTAAGACAAAGTTCACAGCACACAAACTACGTCATACAGACCCTTCACAGGCTAGGTTTCTCGGTCAACTACGCGAAGTCACACCTTTTGCCGTGTCAAACACAGCAATACTTAGGAGCGACAATCAACACAGCAAAAGGGATTGCCACTCCAAGTCCACAAAGGGTTCAAACATTTCAAAAGGTAATACAGGCCATGTATCCAACACAAAAGATACAAGTCAAAATGGTAATGAAACTCCTAGGCATGATGTCTTCATGCATAGCCATTGTCCCAAACGCAAGATTGCACATGCGGCCCTTACAACAGTGCCTAGCATTACAATGGTCACAAGCACAGGGTCAACTTCTAGATCTGGTGTTGATAGACCGCCAAACATACATCTCGCTTCTATGGTGGAACAGTACAAATTTAAACCTAGGGCGGCCTTTCCAAGACCCAGTGCCACAATACGTCATAACGACGGATGCTTCCATGACAGGGTGGGGAGCACACCTCAATCAACACAGCATCCAAGGACAATGGGACATACATCAGAGGCAGTTTCACATAAATCACTTAGAACTGTTGGCAGTATTTCTAGCGCTGAAAGCATTTCAACCCATAATAACCCAAAAATACATTCTTGTCAAAACAGACAACATGACAACAATGTATTATCTAAACAAACAAGGAGGGACACACTCGACACAGTTGTGCCTCCTAACACAAAAAATATGGCATTGGGCGATTCACAACCACATTCGCCTAATAGCACAATTTATTCCAGGGATTCAGAACCAGTTGGCAGACAATCTCTCTCGATCACCAACAAACCCACGAATGGGAAATTCACCCCCAAATACTAAACAATTACTTTCAAATTTGGGGAACACCTCAAATAGATCTATTTGCAACAAAAGAAAACTCAAAATGCCAAAACTTCGCATCCAGGTACCCACAAGATCAATCCCAAGGCAATGCTCTATGGATGAACTGGTCAGGGATATTTGCGTACGCTTTTCCCCCTCTCCCTCTCCTTCCATATCTAGTAAACAGGTTGAGTCAAAACAAACTCAAACTCATACTAATAGCACCAACATGGGCAAGGCAACCTTGGTACACAACACTACTAGACCTTTCAGTAGTACCTCATGTCAAACTACCCAACAGACCAGATCTGTTAACACAACACAAACAACAGATCCGACATCCAAATCCAGCATCGTTGAATCTAGCAATTTGGCTCCTGAAATCCTAGAATTCGGGCACTTAGACCTCACACGGGAATGTATGGAGGTCATAAAACAAGCTAGAAAACCTACCACTAGACACTGCTATGCAAATAAGTGGAAAAGATTTGTTTATTACTGCCATAATAATCAAATTCAACCTTTACACGCATCTGCAAAAGAAATAGTAGGATACTTACTACATTTGCAAAGATCTAACCTAGCTTTCTCTTCCATTAAAATACATCTTACGGCAATTTCTGCTTACCTACAAATTACGCACTCAATTTCATTGTTTAGGATACCAGTCATAAAGGCGTTTATGGAAGGCCTAAAGAGAATTATACCACCAAGAACACCACCAGTTCCATCATGGAACCTCCACATTGTCTTAACACGACTCATGGGTCCACTTTTTGAGCCCATGCACTCTTGTGAAATGCAATACTTAACGTGGAAAGTTGCATTTTTAATTGCCATCACATCTCTAAGAAGAGTGAGTGAGATTCAAGCATTTACCATTCAAGAACCATTTATTCAAATACACAAAAATAAAGTGGTTCTACGGACCAATCCTAAATTTTTACCAAAAGTAATCTTACCGTTCCACCTAAATCAAACGGTAGAATTACCAGTGTTCTTCCCACAACCAGATTCGGTAGCCGAAAGAGCACTACATACATTAGACATCAAAAGAGCACTAATGTACTACATTGACAGAACAAAACTAATTCGAAAGACAAAACAATTATTTATCGCCTTTCAAAAACCTCATACAGGAAATCCAATTTCAAAACAAGGCATTGCTAGATGGATAGTTAAGTGCATTCAAACCTGCTATCTTAAAGCTAAAAGAGAACTGCCTATTACACCAAAGGCACACTCAACCAGAAAGAAAGGTGCTACCATGGCCTTTCTAGGAAATATTCCAATGAACGAAATATGTAAGGCAGCAACATGGTCTACGCCTCATACATTTACCAAGCACTACTGTGTAGATGTGCTAACTGCACAACAAGCAACAGTAGGTCAAGCTGTATTAAGAACATTATTTCAAACTACTTCAACTCCTACAGGCTGAACCACCGCTTTTGGGGAGATAACTGCTTACTAGTCTATGCACAGCATGTGTATCTGCAGCTACACATGCCATCGAACGGAAAATGTCACTTACCCAGTGTACATCTGTTCGTGGCATTAGTCGCTGCAGATTCACATGCGCCCACCCACCTCCCTGGGAGACTGTAGCCGTTTAGAAGTAGATCTTAAACATTTGTACATTTGTAAATATATTACTTAAAACTTTATTATGTACATACGCATTCACTCCATTGCATGGGCACTATTACTAGCATACACAACTCCTACCTCACCCTCTGCGGGCAAAACAATCTAAGATGGAGTCGACGCCCATGCGCAATGGAGTCGAAATGGGAGGAGTCCCTCGGTCTCGTGACTCGAAAAGACTTCTTCGAAGAAAAACAACTTGTAACACTCCGAGCCCAACACCAGATGGCGGACTGTGCACAGCATGTGAATCTGCAGCAACTAATGCCACGAACAGATGTACACTGGGTAAGTGACATTTTCCATATATACACACACACACTCTTTACTTCACCCGCCTGCCGAAAAACAATCTAACAAAGGACTCTTTGCCCATTTGTAGTATCACCGAGAGGAGGAGTCACTTGATCTCGTGACTCGAAAATATTCCTGTAACACTCCAAGCCCAACACTAGATGGCAGACTTATGCAATGCATGTGAATCTACAACACTACATGCCACAAACAGATGTCTACTGGGTTAGTGACATTTTCCTTCCCTTGGGCCATCTGGCTCCCACAGGAGTCAGACTCCTGATTGGCTGCCAGCAACATGAGAAAAAATAATGACAGCAGCCTTTCCAGGACTCTGAGAATTAGTCCCTGGTCCTAAAGTTAAAAAAGGAAAAATATACAAGAGACACTAGGCCCCATGGGGGAAGAACCATAGGGACTACCCTGCGGCCAAAGACAAACAAAAAAATCGGGATCAGGAAAATAAATGGTGGCTGGGCCTCATTTATTCAGTTTAAGCTTGCTCAGGTCTATATCCATAAAGGGGAGGGAGGTCTGCATGCCCTCCATCCTCAAGCCATTAAAGGCCCTTGGGAGCCTTAGGTGCTCACCACACACCAGGTCAGCTTCCTACAATCATCCAAGCTTCTTTTGTACACATTGCTCTATAAAGGGGTATAGCATTAGTGCTATGAAAGTAAGTACAAAATACCCCTTAAGAATATGAGGCATCATTAATGCCATCACAGAAACAACCCCCTTAGGTGTAGAAAGCAATGGTTATGTGTCACAGTGACCCTATATCTTTCACTTCACGGGTCACGTAGTTCAGATTAACAATCAACCATAAATATATGGGGAAACCTTCATTGCATACGGTGTTCAGTCTGCAGCAGGAGTTTGCTGCTGGGCCTGGCTGCGAACTAATCGCCCACATGCAGCCAACCCCAGGCTGTGGACTGTGAATGGGTGTGAGAGTAGCTATATGGGTGTGTGACTGGATGTGTGTGGGTTTGTAATTGGGTGTATGAATGGCTTTGTGGGTCTCTGAGTGTGTGTTTGACTGGTTTCCGTTGGTCTGTGAGTGGGTGTGTGGTTTAATTTGAGCCAGTGGTGTCCGGTGGTCGGCACTGGCACTTAATTGTCAGCATCAGCTCTTATTACCACCTGCCACATGATGGCGCAGTTTAGGTAATTTGAACATGAGCACAACACCAATTGTTTGTTAATTAAATATGTAGTAAAATGAGGGGCAATGTGTGGTGCAAGCTGCATAGGCCTCCTGGCGAAGGCACTGGCACTTAATTTTATTTTACAAATGAAGTACTATGTGAGTGGTTGTGTGAGTGGCTGTGTGGGTCTGAGTGGGTGTGCGAGTGGCTGTGTGAGTCTATGAGTGGGTTAATGTGTGTGCTTGAGTGGGTGTGTGAATGGGTGTATGAGTGGCTGTGTGTGTCTGTGACTGGGTATGGTAGTGGTTTTGTGGGTCTATGGGCAAGTGGCTGTGTGACTGGTTGTGTGAAAGGGTCTGTGAGTGGCTGTGTGGGTCTGTTGTGAGTGATAGTGGCTTTGTGGGTCTATGATTAGATAGATAGATAGATAGATAGATAGATAGATAGATAGATAGATAGATAGATAGATAGATAGATAGATCCATCCATCCAGTAGGTAGTTTATAGTTAGGACCAACTTTTCCCATAGATGGACCGAGAGGAGCAGGAAGATCTCCAGGCCAATACTGAGATTCTCGTCAGAGAGCATGGACTCCTAGGCCGAAGCAGATGAGCACCTGCTGGCTCAGCCCCTGACAACAAAGACCACAATGAGTACCACTCTCCCACAAGCTCGTCACCATAAGGAGGCACCAGGTTCGATCTCCTGTGCTTCATCTTAGGCCTCCTGTCTGCCACTGCCTCACACCTGTACCCAATGTCCTCAGCCCCAAAGTCCCCCTCAAAGCTTCATGCGTTGACTTTGACCACCACCTTATCTCCAAATTCAAAGACGTACTCTAAGGTCCTGTCTATGTCAAAACACTTGTTGCCGAAGATTTTAGAACCCAGACAACTGGAGCTGAGATTAATCGAGCAGAGACCTACTTAGGCATCCTCAGGATTTTAGCCCTCCTCAGCCCCTTCCAGACCGCCATCTACAGCTGCATCTTCTGCGGCCTCTGAGGATCTCTACCGACTGAACCTCCAGCGGCTTCAAGAGCATCTCAGTGCCAGGCAGAAACAGATCTACATTCAGCCTGGCACGGGTCAAGTCCTGGTCAAGCCTCCACAGCAGCCTAAAGACTCCATTCCTCATAAGAGGAGATTGACTTTTGAGGAGGCCATTAACCCTCCTGTGAAGCTAACACATAAGAAGTCTCAGCGCAATGAAGGAGGCACTTCTCCACTGCTTCCTGGTCTTTCCATCCTCCTTCTCCTCTCCCAACTCCTCCTCCCCATTCCTGCATCTCTCCTTCTACCTGTGGACCCTCCGTCACACTCACTACAGGATTCCTCAAAGTCAGGTTGAGGGAACAGCCCGACCCTCCTTATAATCCATCCTATGATCCTCAAGGCCCTGACCTGTGGGACGATTATGATGTGGTATGCTTAAACCTGCTAGGGACACCTTTAAGGAACCTGTGAGGGTGAGGGTAGTCCTGCCTCTTATGGTGAAAAATGTCAAGGCTTTGCTCTCCAACTACACAAGGGGCTAATTACCCCCTGATTCCCTAGTGATCCACACTACCAGGAAGCGTGCGTGCTACAAGAGACATAGTTGTGTTCAGATTTTACACACACAAAACCATATAAATTTAGCTGTTATAGTTACCTGAGCTAACTAAAACACACTACCCCGTAATGCACTGCTTATGACCTTACATATTACATCATTCATGAAATGGTCGGTGACATCACTAATGACATCATTTATAAAATCTCAAACAGCATCATTGATGACTTCATCCAGCAAAGTAAACTTCAATACAGTTAATAAAATACTATTTAAATTTTTTTAAAGGTAGAAGAAGCCACAGGTGAGACACGTACAGCAGACAGCTTACTGTATCCTTATCAAGTACTACACTCACTTATCACCTAAGAGAAAGTTCTCAGCAGATAATCCTGTCGCTTCTTAGCCGCTACTTCAGACACTAATGACCATCGTAAAATGTCTAGCCTTATAGGCTAGTCTATTGTGTACCACAACAATACTGCTCATGAACCTGTAAAATAGGTTTTAGTGCAAATGTCAGATTAACACAAACTACTACAACATACAACCAGTAGGGAGGTCTTAGCGGCTAGGCCACTATGTGGCGCACCACTAGTAAAATTATTCTTCATCCTGGAGAAAGGTGTGAGCAGAGAGACGAGTCTGTTGGAAATGTCTGCTACACTGAGCCATCACCCTAGAGAAAGGTCCTTGCAAGCACTTTAATTGCAATCTACTATTACAGTCATTCACCACAAAGGAAAGAGGTCTAAGGAAACAGGTCATAAAACAGAACTGTAATCACCCATCACTGTGACGTGAAATTTCAATGAAGAGCTTAGACTGTCTCAAAGCACTGCCATGGATATACATCGGGATGGGACTTGTCAGTCTAGAGGCGAGTTTACTGATAAATAGTACACCCTCTTTGAAAACAAGATTATAGATCAGATGACATATTACACATTGTATTACTCAGTAGTACAGAAAGAATAGTAATCTAATTTATGGGTTAGCTTAGTATATATCTTTAGGTCTCAGAAACCTTTACAAAACACACTCACCGGATGATGTCACTAACCATGTCATGAGTAAGGTCATAAACAGTGCCTTGCGGGGGCATAAGTTATAGTTCAGGTGATTACAACTGCTGAATTTCAGTTGTTCTGTGTATGTAAAATCTGAACCTAACCATAACGTACCTTTTAATCCTTGTTTTTTTTCAGTGAGTTTCTAAGGTTATTTTTAAATCCTCTTTCCTAACTATAATATCCCTGTAACCTTTGTTTTTAGTGAATATATAACTGTTAGTCTTTGCTAATGTCAATAAGTGGTAAAGTAACAATGTAATATGGGTGCCAAAAAGATTTAACCAGCCCATATGCTGAGGCCTTGCGGGTCACTAGAGGTCAGTAAGGCACTGAAAGTTTAAGATGATTGTCTGCGGCTCAGCTTGAAATCCTTTTGGAATTTCATGTTCAAAACGAGTACAGTGGTCGATCTGCTGACCATGCAACATGTGGAAGAAAGCTCAAATCCCAGCATGGACCCAGCAACCTGTGAATCCCAGCTAGTTCCCCTGTGCTGAAAAAGACAGAATGTAAAGTGGTCTGTTGTGAAGTGCTCTTAAGTCCTTGAGCAAAGTTTGTGCTATGTAAAACTTCCCAAAATAAAAAGTGGATTCTATTTGTCATTTGGCTCTTATGTCCTCCTCCAAGAATTAATGACAAAACATCAACCTTTGATGTCAAAAGGAAATACCCATTTACTGGCTGAATTTCACAGTGTGTAACTAGGAAATCTCGGATCAATAATGGCCCCCCTGCTTGACCAAACTGTGTAATCCTAGGCAAATACTTTATTTAAAGGGAGCCTCTTGTTGTTTCTGATCACATATGAGAACACCTTCAAATATGTGAGTTTGTGATGTGCACTGTACAAAAACCTCTTGTGTTTGATTGAATAGTCCTTAATTTAATAGTGCTTCTGGTATAATAAGAATCCAGACTACATGTAGGGTACACATGACAACTCACTAGCCTCTTTGTTCACTAATTGCATTATCATCAGGGTGGGAACTTTTTTCAGCACATGTTAAAAACAATCACTTTTATTAAATACTTCTCAATGCAGATTATTTTTGTACAGCACATACCCTGCAAGATGCTCTTAAATCTGGTAATGAAGAAAAAGGAGGCTCTGTAAACCAAAATATTTGCCTAGGATCACATAGTTTGGTCAAGCAAGGAAGCTAGGATTTGGTCCTAGGTTTTCTAGGTTCGTATTATGCAATTCACCCACTAGATGGATTGGAAGTCAGTCTGGGATAGAAAATAGTCCCATGCACCAAAAAGGGACCCTAACAACGAATGATATAGCTAAAAAAGTGTCCCATGTTTTCAAATTTGGAATGTTTTGAACTTGTAAAGGCACGCTGTATCAGTTTTTTGCAGGTAATGGGAGACTGAAGGGATTCAAGGTTGCTGCAGGCAATGTTTGTGGAAATATCATTGAAATCTAAAGTAGATATTGGCCTAGCAGGTCATAAACAGACTAACAAAGAGCTAAACACAAGGGATATTTAAAGCTGCTCAGCCTTGACCCCATTCGTTTATTTCATTGGCTGCAGTAGAGCATATAGGAATGCACCTCTGTGTGCTGCTGCAGCCACTAAAATAAATTAAAAGCATCTGATAGAGACTTCTAGTTGCAGATTCCTTACCTTAGAATTTTCCCCCAGGCGTCAGACTGGATCTGGCGATTTTTTTCTTCGAGCAATACCCTTGCGTGTCGGTAGGTGGCCTCGGTCGACTCCGTAGGTGTCGTGGGCGCTGTGATGACATCTGGAGTAGTACATAGACGCAGCCCTCACACAGTGACGTCAGTTCTTTTCTTTCCGCGCCACGTGCTGATTCCGAGAGAGCTACCCTTGGCTATTTTTTGGCCGAATTCGACCGTTTTGTTGATTATTTTTTGGTGCGACCTTTGGTGCATCGAGGATGTCCCCGAAGACCGGGTTCAAGCCGTGCGAGGACTGCCACCGCATAACATCGGTGACCGACCCTCAATCGTGTCTTCCTGTGGTGCCTCGAGCGTGACCACGACCCGAAGTCGTGCTCCGAGTGCCGGCCGATGCATCCGAAGGGTTTGAGTGAGCGGTCCCTAAAGCTGATGGTCCCCCGGCACTCGACTCCGCGTAGGTCCTGATCTCGCCCGAGAGGAAGGTCTCGAGATCGGTCGTGGAGCCACCACAACTCGTCTTCTTCGAAATCTTCTTCGAAATCGTCAGGTCAAAGTAAGAAGAAGAAGAACCCCCATCGCTCTCCGACTTCACCCCGTCGCTCGGTCGACGCAACGCGGGACGAGCGTCCACAAACTAGACCTCTGTCCTCGGAGCCTACGTCTGGGTCAGCTCTGCACTTACCCGAGTTTCCCGGAGCCGGAGCGACCCCCGCCCAACTCAGAGCTCTGCGAGGCCATGCGCCTCATCTTTGGGCATGCCGACCCCGATACGGCGCCTTCGGGCCCAAAGGGCTTAGCTGAGGGGGCTTCAGCTTCCGCGCCGGCGGCTTCAGCTTCCGCGCTGGCGGATCCGCACCGACGCTGGTCGCACAGTCGAGACCTTCCCCAGCGCCGGGACGTTTAGCGACGCTCACGATGTCGGTAGTGCCCACTATCGACGTCGACCCGATTCTCATTCCCGGCGACTCGGAGTCGGATCGGCTTCGGTGGGCCCCATTCGCCCGAGGTCAGATTCTGACACATTTTCCTATGGGTACGAATACGGGGAGGAATTGGCGGGGTCCCTGGACCCTTATGAATACCAGGAAGACCCTACTATGGACTGGACACAGGACTTGGGCAAAGCTAGTCGTCTTGATACTTCTCCTGACTCTGGCATGCTGTCTCCTCCTACCGTGGCTACGGCAGAGGGAGCTACCTATGGTATGGTGGTTAGTAGGGCGGCTGAGGTCCTTGACCTTGAGCTACCTACTGTCGAAGTCAGGTCTAACCTCCTGACGGAGGTGCGATGAATGACCCGAAGTTCCTGTCCCAACATCCTACGCCTGAGAGTCTTGTTATCCAGGCATTCTTTTCTTCTGGCGCCTTCCCTTCCGCACCGGATAGGGAATCCAAAAGGCTGGAACAATTTGGTAAGAAGTTATTCTCTTCCGCCAGCATCGCACTTCGGTCCGTGAACACCGCATGCCTTTTGGCCTGTTATTCCCACTCCCTGTGGGATACGGTTGCGCAAGTCCTGCCGCAGATACCGGAGGAGGCCCGTGCTATTGTCTCTCAAGCAGTCAAAGATGGGAGAGACGCAGCAAAGTTCACCATCCGTTGTGGGCTGGATACGACCAACTCTCTGGGCAGATCGGTTGCTACGACATTGGCCTTACGGAGCCATGCCTGGTTACATACTTCTGGTTTCTCGGGTATGTCCAACAGTCACTCGTGGACATGCTCTTTGATGGCACCCGTCTCTTCGGAGACAAAGCGGAATCTGCCTTGGAGAGATTCAAGGAGTCCAGGGCTACAGCTCGGTCCCTTGGCCTTTCTGCCGCCACACGCCCCCCACAGTCCGCTTTTCGTCCCTTTCATGGCCACGGAAGGGGTGGCCTGTCGCATCCTCAACCCAGCCACCGGGCCATGCACGCTGGACAGCCTGTGCGTGGCCAGGGGCGTTGAATCCCATGTGGTCATGGGTCAGGGACCCAGTGGTCTGTCCAGACCACCCCCGCAGCAGCCTCCAAACCTTCCTAGTCCGTCCCCTCACTCCCCCCCAGTAGGTGGCAGAATCCACCATCACCTGCCCCACTGGGAACATATCACCACGGACGGGTGGGTTTTGCAAATCATTCGGAAGGGCTACTCCCTCCCTTTCGAATCTGCACCACCACATATGCCACCATACTTCCATCCCCTTTCGGAGGATCATTTGGTGCTTCTCCGCCAGGAAGTCACGGCTTTCTTGGCCAAGGGAGCTATAGAAAGGGTCCCTGTGCCAGAAGTAGGTAGTGGTTGTTATTCCCACTACTTTCTGATACCAAAGGACAAAGGCTTGCATCCTATCTTAGATCTTTGGGACCTGAACTACTTCCTCAAGAAGGAGAAGTTCAAAATGCTCACCCTGGCTCAGGTTCTGTCTGCCTTAGACCCAGAAGACTGGATGGTAACGTTGGACTTGCAGGACGCTTATTTCCACATCCCCATCCTGCCTGCCCACAGACGTTACCTACGATTCGTGGTAGGTCACGAGCACTTTCAGTTTACCGTGCTCCCTTTCGGCCTTACCAGCGACCCTCGGGTGTTCACAAAAGTGATGCCGGTGGTTGCAGCTAATCTGCGCTGGTTAGGGGTCTCAGTCTTCCCCTACCTATACGACTGGCTGTTGAAGGTGCCTTCGCCCCAGACAGTGGTCTCACACCTCCAGACTACGACGAACCTCCTGCACCAGCTGGGGTTCACTATCAACGTGCCAAAGTCACACCTGACTCCCTCTCAGACGCTCCCTTTCATCGGGGCAGTTCTGGACACAGTGCGGTTTGGGGCTTATCCTCCCCAAAAGCGAGTCCAAGACATTCAGGCTATGATTCCGATCTTTCAGCCTTGGTCTTGGGTTTCGGTGAGACAGACTCTGAGGCTGCTGGGCCTCTTGGCCTCCTGCATCCTGCTAGTAGCACATCCCAGGTGGCATATGCGGGCTCTGCAATGGGACTTCAAGTTCCAGTGGGTGCAGCATCAGGGGAATCTCTCCGACATGGTCCAGATCTCGGAGGGGACTGCGAAAGACCTGAAGTGGTGGCTTTCAAATCCCAATTGGGTCAATGGCAGATCCCTCAATAGTGACAGATGTGTCTCTTCTGGGATGGGGCGGCCACATGGGAGAGGTGGAGATCAGAGGCCTCTGGTCTCCGGCGGAGTCGGGACTCCACATCAACATGCTGGAGCTCCGAGCAATCAGACTTGTGTTGAAAGCATTCCTTCCCTCTCTCAAAGGGAAAGTGGTGCAGGTGTTCACGGACAACACTACCGCCATGTGGTACTCCAACAAACAAGGCGGGGTAGGGTCCTCGACCCTATGTCAGGAGGCACTACGCCTCTGGACATGGCTGGAACATCAGGGCATTACCCTGATGGTTCAACATCTGGCAGGCTCTCTCAGCACCAGAGCATACAAACTCAGGCGCGGACGCACTGTTGATCACAAATGGTGTCTCCATACGGAGGTGGCGCAAGGTCTTTCTCAAGTGGGGAGAGCCTTGGTTAGATCTGTTCGCCTCCGCAGAGAACGCGCAATGTCAGCTATTTTGTGCATTGGAGTTTCCAAGGCGGCACTCGCTCGGAGACGCTTTTCGTCTCGAGTGGAACTCCAGCCTCCTTTACGCCTTCCCGCCTATCCCTCTTCTGCCCAGAGTTCTCAAGAAGATCAAGAGCAACCGGGCCCAAGTTATCTTGGTGGCTCCGGACTGGGCCCGAAGAGTGTGGTATCCCGAGCTGCTGTGCATGTCCATCGATCCTCCACTCAGACTGCCTCTTCGGGTGGATCTTCTGTCGCAGCAGCAGGGGATAGTCCTCCACCCGAGCCTGTCCAACCTCCGCCTTCATGCTTGGAGATTGAGCTGCAACAGTTGACAGCATTTGCCCTTCCACTCGAAGTCTGCAATGTTATCTTGGCAGCCAGGCGTCCCTCGACTAAAACTATATACGCCTGTCGTTGGAATAAATTTGTGGCATGGTGCACCAACAAATCTGTTGACCCCCTATCTGCCCCTCTTTCAGAGGTTCTTCTATTCATTCTTTCCTTAGCCCAGCAGGGCTCTGCATTGGGTACCCTTAAGGGGTATCTGTCTGCCATTTCCGCCTTTCTTAGGCTTCCTGATCAGCCCTCAGTCTTTAAATCTCCTCTTGTGAGTAGGTTCTTAAAGGGGCTCACCCACTTATTTCCTCCCACTCCCTTCAGTGGGATCTTAATCTTGTGCTTACTTTCTTGATGTGTACTCCCTTTGAGCCTATGCATAATTGTCCCTTACGGCTCCTCACATTCAAAACTGTCTTTCTTATCGCTATCACCTCTGCTCGCAGGGTGAGTGAGCTTCAGGCCCTTTCATCAAAGCCTCCGTACTTGTCTGTACACCCCGACAAAGTGATGTTACCCAGTAGAGCTTCCTTCCTTCCTTCCTAAGGTGGTTACACCGTTTCATGTAGGCCTGTCTATCACTTTGCCTACCTTCTACGCACCCCCACATCCTTCCCATGAGGAGGAGAGACTACACCGTCTGGACCCAAAAAGAGCGTTGGAGTTCTATCTCAATCGTACTAAAGACTTCTGGGTGGACGATCTACTCTTTGTTGGCTATGTCGGTGCGAAGAAAGGGAAGGGGGTGTGCAGAAACGTACCATCTCTCGATGGGTGCTTCTTTGCATCAAAATGTGCTACGCTTTGGCGAAAAAGCAACCTCCTGACAGCTTGCGGGCTCATTCTACCAGGGCCACTGCTGCATCCACTGCATTAGCACGTGGAGTTCCTGTCCTGGATACCTGTCAGGCAGCTACGTGGGTGTCTCTGCACACGTTTGCTAAGCATTACTGCCTGGACAGTCAGGTCCGTCGGGATGGCTACTTTGGTCGTTCGGTCCTGCAGGACTTTCTAGTATGATCTTAGTTCGCAGCCCACCACCGAGGATGGCATTGCTTGGGTATCTCTTCTAAGGTAAGGAATCTGCAACTAGAATTCTCTATCAGATGTACAAGTTACTTACCTTCGGTAACGAAATATCTGGTAGAGACATATTCTAGTTGCAGATTCCTTACCGCCCTCGCATCCTCCCCGCTTGCGAACTGATTTCGAGGGACAGGGATTCCCCCCTTTCTGGTCCTTAGCTCTGGCGCACCAATATCAGTGTTCTTAGCGGCTCTGCGCTCTGGCGTAGAAAGTCGTTAAAAGAAACTGACGTCACAGCGCGAGGGCGGCGTCTATGTACTACTCCCGACGTCATCATGGCAACCACAACACCTATGACGCGCAAGGGTATTGCTCGAAGAAAATATCTCCAGATCCAGTCTGACGCCTGGGGGAAAATTCTAAGGTAAGGAATCTGCAACTAGAATATGTCTCCACCAGATATTTTGTTACCGAAGGTAAGTAACTTGAACGTCAAGCCTGAAAAACTTTAAAAAAAAAAAAAAAAGCTTGTCTCCATTCGCCGGTGGTTCCAGTGCACACCCAACAGACACACACGAGCAAAGTGATCTTTGTTAAGTCTGTCAGTATCTGGTGCTGAGGTGCGGGACAGTCACTTATATTTTTCTTTTTTTGTCATCCTTGTGTGCTTGAAGTATGTCTCAAGTTACAGTAGTTCAAAGACAACTTAGAATGAAAAATAACTATCAAACTACCTTGCAAAAGGCAGACTTATTGGCTTTGCCAGTGCTGGTTACTTTTTGTAATGGGGGCCCTGTTTAATATACTCCTTTGATGTCTTCAGTGAGGTTGTGTGTCTGGTCAGAAATGGGAGAAGTTTGCAGAGTAAAGCTTACTGTGCACAAGGCTTGTTCCAGCGCAGTATTGCTGACTTTGCACATTTAATAGAAAAACTGTATCGCCCATCTGCTGCAACAGTTGTGCTAGAGAAGGGCATTTGTTCCCAATTGATAATGTATGATGTGGTGATTTGCTTGGGAGCTTGCTATGCTGCTTAAGTTGAACTATTATTTAAAAAATGCATTTAGTTCTGTGGTTCACTTTCTATGGTGATCTGGTTTGTCTAGCCCAGACAAGCCAACATTCTGCATGAAATTAGAAGCATGCTTGTAGCTTAGGACAGAGGGCTATGGTGCGCTGATGGTGGATAGAAGTCTATAATTGTGAAATTTTGTGTTGAATATGGAAAATATTTTGCAGGCTAAAAACTGTGTCTGAGATACACATGCCCTGCATACTCCTGCCATCTAGAGTTGGGTCCGCAAGTTGTTTTTTCTCCCAAGTAGTCTTTCAAGTCACAAGACAGTCTGGTTTGGATGTGTTTTCTGGCGCTCCAGTTCAGTACCATTTCAGGCTCCCTTCAGTTTGTTGTTCACATCTATACTCGTTATTGTTCATGATCGCAGCCCATCAATTCGACATCGTCCATTCGCAGCCTTCAGACCTACTCATCATCTCATCAACTTCGACCAACTATACGCTGTTAATGGAACAGGCTCCATTTCGCTTCTGTCCTAGGTGCCATGCTAAATACCAGAGGAACGACTTCCATCTGGTTTGCAACCTTTCTGTCCCCTGATCATAAAGAAGAGGACTGTGTGACCGTTTGGTGAGTCTGAACTGCATGAGTCGTCTGTGGCTGAAGAAAAGGCCTTTTCCATCCGGCACTCTGGTTCCGACTTCGAGATTGGTTTACAGATGCATGACCTTCCTTCGTGCCAACATTCCGTAAGCACCCATGCCCCTGTCCATCCTCTCAAGAGACACTCAATTCCAAATCTACTGCTTCCGGGCCACCACTGCAGACAGGCCATGGTAGGCACCAAACATCCACTGCGGACGCCCCTCCCTCGGGCTGAGCACTGAAAGCGAAGCCAAAACCACACTCTTCCTCTCAGAGTTGACCAGTCTCAGTGCTGAGCCCCGTCCATCTGCTTCTTCGGCTCCGAGCACCCCTGCCCTGGTCGCCTCAGCTTAGACTACCGCAGCATTGAAATTTCTTTCGCATCAAAACTCTTGGCACTGAAATTGGCTCCAGAACCATTCCTCGAAACAATGCAGGGGCGACTTGATCCGAAGCAGAAAAAACTGCATACATAGCATCTAACTGGCCATATTCTAGCCAAAGCTGTGCAGGTGGTGCCCCTACCATTAAAACACCAACTCTCTCTTTTAAAGAGGCTACAGACTTGCCTGTGCCTCTTAAGAAAAAGGACATAGCAACCAGTCCTCTGTATCCTCCTCTTCCTCCTTCACCACCACCTCCTCCAGCCCCACTTTACCATCACCCCATTCACCACATCACTCAAATAGTGACCTTGGTGACATTACACCACAAGGATTCCCACAGTCATACACAGGGGATAATGGGGCAGATGATTCAGATCGACCACTACAGCCCACAGATCCTTGGAACAGTTATGATATTGTGTCCCGCCCCCACCGCCTCAGGTGATACCGACCCAGACCTCTATCCAGCCAAGTCATCACCCCTGATGATGCTACATCTTATCAGGAACTCATTGTTAGGGTGGCAGCATATCACTAGGACCCTTTACAAGGAGAATCTATTGAAGATTATTTCCTATTCTAAACGCCATCCAGCACCCTTAGGGCATACCACTACCTTCCTGGGCTGAAGGGAATGCCATACGGATATTTTTAAAGACCCAGTGCAAGCATCAATCATTACACCCAGAATCGATAAAAAGTATAAAGTGGCACCCTAACACCCTGTTTACATCAATGGCTGACTCCCCTCAGACTCACTAGGTTGTCTAATGGTCGTAAAAGGACCAATTCACAGACCACAGCAGATACTCCCCCACCCGATAAGGGGTCCAAGCTTATTGACGCTTCATGGAAGAGAGTGACAGCCCAAGCCACCAATCACTGGCAAATTGCCTATACCCAAGGGTTATTGGCAAGATACGACAGGGCCCATTGAAATGAAATGGACCAACTCCTCCAACATCTCCCTGAGGAGTACATAAAAAGGGGACACGAAATTGTACAAGAGGCAAATTATTATCCAACAGCTCAATCTGGTGTGCCCTAGATTCTGCGGAGATGGCTGCCGGGGCATCAATACCAGTGCATTGCTGCGTAGGCATGCTCAGCTACTTAAATCTGGCATCAAGCTAGAGGTGTAGCAAACACTTTTGAATTTCCCATTTGATAAAGAACATGTGTTTGGTCCCCAGGTGGACCAAGTGCTGGACAAGCGTTGGAGAAAATAAAATAAAAAGACACAGATATAGTGAAATGAGTGAGGGTGCTCCAAACCCCACTCCTAGGGGCTCCTTTCTGTGTTTCTAATACTAGTAGGGTGCCAAAACAACACCTTCCAATGCTGCTACCTCCTCGTACAAGCAGCAACATCAAACCTCCCCTTTAAGGGATATTACAGAGGCACATATAGAGGAAACAATTCCATAGGACGCAGGAAGGGTGCCTCCACATGTACTGGACCCTCCACCACAAAGCAGTGGCTCCCTTCTAATTCCCCCCACCATTTAATACCTGCCGGGTGATGGCTTCAATATTTCTTTCCCACCCAGAAAAACATAAGATCAGACCAGTGGGTGCTGGACATTATCCAACATGGTTCTTGTCTGGAGCTCATCACCACACCACCAAACGTTCCACCTCGCAAACACAAACTCTCCATGGAACATCCAAATCTGCTCAAACAGGAATTGTACAGGCTCTGTTGCTCAAAGGAGCCATAGTGCCTGTCCCTCTTCAACATCAAGTTTTGGGAGTTTACTCCCTGTACTTTACAATTCCCAAAACAGACTGATCACTATGGCCCATATTAGACCTCAGGCCCATTATATCCTATCAGAACACTTCCAAATGGTCATTCTTTATGACGTAATCCTACAGCTCCAACAGGGTGACTTTGTCAGCACTAGACTTAGAGGACATTTACTTTCACATCCAGCTCACTGCAAATACCTTAGGTTTGTTATAGCTGTAAGACATTACCAGTTCAGAGTGCTCCCATTCGGAGTCACTAGCACACCCGGTGTATTTACTAAGTGCCTAGCAGTCGTAGCAGCCCACCTGCACAGACAGAACATTCATGTCTTCCCATATCTGGACGGCTGGCTCATCAAAGCCAGTACCCTTATGCTGTGTCACCAACAAACACAGACTACTTTAGATCTTCTCCATCAGCTAGGGTTTACCATCAACATACAGAATTCACACCTTCAACCTTCACAGATTCAGCCGTATCTAGGGGCCATTCTCAATACACAACTGGGATTAGCCTACCCAAACGTAGCCATGATTTATAACATCCAAGCACTACTACAACAATTTCAACCCAATGAAAACATAACAGTGAAGACAGGTATGTTATGCAACTCTTGGGCATGGTGGCATCTTTCATTGCTATAGTGCCACATGCTCGATGGCTGCAGGAAAGTCTGGTGTGCCAATGGTCTCAGTCACAGTGTCAGATACACTATCTAGTGTTGGTAGACAGCTGCACTCATAACTCTCTGCACTGGTGGAACACACAATATCTGTCAAAGGGGTGTACGTTCCTCAACCCTGTTCCTCAGATCATTCTCCCAGCAGATGTGTCCCTCATGGGATGGGGTGCTCACTTACAGAATCTCACAATTCAGGGTCTCTGGAACACCAAACACCAGGGTCTGCACTTCAGCTACCTCGAGCTTTGAGCTGTTCACCTAGCATTGAAAGTGTTCCTACCTCACCTTGTAGGCAAGGTTAACTTGGTCCAGACGGACAACATGACAGCCATGTGCTTTCTACAAAAACACAGGTGGACACACTCTCTACAGTTATCATGCCTATCTCTGAAGATTTGGCATTGGGCGATAAGTCACAACATCTTACCTCCTAGCGGAACACCTAACAGGCATGGAGAACAACTTTGTCGACCTCCTCAGCAGGATGTGGCAACAAGTCTATGATTGGGAACTCCACCCCCCAAGTCCTCCTCCCATACTTCCACAAGTGAAGGTTTTCACAGATAGACCTGTTAGCAATGGCAGACAATGCAAAATGTCCAAATTCCACCCACAGCTTCCCACACCCACTATCCAAAGGCAAGGCTCTATTAGATGAAGTGGTCAGGTATATTTGCCTACGCTTTTCCACCTCTTCCTCTTCTTCTGTTTGTGGTTTGGAATCTCAGGCAAATGTCTCTTACCCTCATCCTACTGGCTTCCACTTGGGCTCATCATCCATGGTTCATCACACTACTAGAGCTCTCTTTAGTTTCCCACTAGAAGATTTCCCTCAACCCTGACCTTCTCACTCAGAACCATGGAGAAATCAGGCTTTCAAATCCAAAGGAGCTCAGCCTTGCGATTTGGCTCCTGATGTCATAGAATTCGGTTACCACCTGAATGTTTGACCATTCTCAAGGATACTCCGTGACTTACAACAAGGGCTTGTCACGCAGCAAAGTGGAAAAGGTCAGTTTTCTGTTGTCCCATTAAACACATTAACTTATTTGATGCAACTGATTAAAACATTGTTTGCTTTCATCTACATTTGCAAATCTCTCACCTGGCTCACACTTTCAAATGCTTACATTTAGCTGCAGTGGCTGCCTATCTACAAAACATGCAACGCTTATCCTTGTTCAAAGTACCAGTTATGAAGGTATTCATGGAAGGCATTAAAAGAGTAACTCTGCCCAGAGTTCTACCTGCACTCGCATGGAATTTTAACATTGTACACACAAGACTTATGGGCCCACCAATTACATAACTGCCCCCTCCAATTTCAGTGTTGAAAGGTTGCATTTTTCTTGGCCATTACATCACTTAGTTGTGTTAGTGAGCTCCTGGCATTAACCTAGGATTAACCTTTCTTCTGGCTACACAGAGACAGGATGGTGCTTCGAACCAGCCTGAAATTCCACACAAAGGTGGTTTCCTCTTTCCACCTCAACCAGTCGGTTGAATTACCTGTTATCTTTCCACAGCCGGATTCAGTTGCGGAAAGGGTCTTCATACACTAGATGTGAAAAGAACTCTAATGTATTATATTGACAGAACCAAAGAGTTCCGTAAAACCAAACAACTCTTTGTTGCTTTTTCGCCCACTCAAAAAGGAAAGTCCATATCTGAATTGGGCATTTCTAGATGGATAATTAAATGCATTCAGGCATGTTACACCAAAGCTAAAAGAACTTTACTCACACCTCCTAAAGCACAATCTACCCATAAGATAAGATCTTCTTTCGCTTCCTGGGCAGTATCCAAATAGCTGGCATTTGTAAGGCAGCTACAAGTCTACACCACACACTTTCACTAAACATTATTGTGTGGATGTTTTAGCATGCCAACAAACTAATGTAGGACAGGCAGTGCTCGCACCATTTTCCAAACAAATACAATTCCCTTAGGCTAGTCACCGCTTTCTGGAGGGCACTGCTTTACAGTCTATGCAGAGAATGTATATCCACAGCCACACATGCCTTGAACAGAATGTTACTTACTCTGTAAGCATCTGTTCATGACATGTAGTGCTGTAGATTCACATGTACCCACCCTCTTTCCCCAGACGCCTGTGGCCATTGCAGATCATCCTTATTTCTTATGCATGGACATCTCCTTACTAATACTTACTCTATTCTTACCCGACTGCAGAAAAACAGTTAAACTGTGGGGTCGATGGCCATGCACATGATCACTGAAATGAGTCACTTTACCTTGTGACTTGAAAGACGTCTTTGAAGAAAAACAACTTGCACACATCTGGACCTAACAGTAGATGGCAGGAGTATGCAGAACATGTGAATCTACATCACTACATGCCACAAACAGATGCCTACAGGGTAAGTAACATATTCCTTTTGATCTGGTTTATACTTATGTAGTTAATTTACCCTGTGGCAAGAATGGACTCATACAAGTGCCCCGCTCCTTAAGAGAGCTTATTCTAATGCGAACCTCATAACCGTTGAGTTGATATTTAGTGATCTATATGACCTACCTTGTTAGACTTTGCAGGATTCAAACTGCCCAAACAGAGAAATTAATTGCACTCATTCCTTAACTGTGCTCAAATCTGAACCTTCAAACGAAGCCAGTGGATCCCACCGTGGATGGTGGTGCCCAGGTGCAGCAAGTTGTGAATATTGAGTGCATATCAGACTTTTCAGAAGCCCCCATCTTGAACATACAATTCAGGTAATGCTTTTCTCTAGTGTGGAAAAAGTCCTTGTTTCTGTTTCAGGCTGAAGCATTAGTAACCAGAAAGTATTAAAAACTGATGTACTGTGTGAAATTGTTTGGATGATATAGGTGTACACTACTTGTAGAAGAGCGTAGTTTGAGAGTCTAGATCTATATTTCTTGGTGACATTAATCCTATGGCACTGAGTTGCTTTAGTGTTCTACTTCTCCAAACGTACAGAATTTACAGGGGGGACATATTGTGTTTTGAGGGGCTCGTGTAATACATTTGCCATTGTCAGAATTGTTTAATGGGCCATTCCACTGCCCCTTTCGTCCTCGTGGCATTATTATGCCATTTAATTTTAAATCTGGTTTAATGGTACAAGTTTTCTTAAAGGGTTGGCTTCCCTTCTTTGTGTATGTGACACTCTTTCTTAAGCATTGGGATCTACTGGTGCTAACTTTAATTGTAATTTCCCAAAGCAAAAGTGACATCTGTGGCTCTGGTTATCATAAATGCTGGTCTTTGTGTGGCCTATATACTGAAGAGCTCAACAAAGCTGAACTGTTTCTGAATGGGTGAAATGGATAAAATACGTGGTGGTTCTATTTTTGAGTGAAAATGCTTAGCTACCAGAAATCTTTGTAATACAAAGAACATATAATTGATATATTATTACCGGTAAAAGGTTTGTTCTGCAGCATCAAATCTGTCCTAAATTCACATGCTTTGCACAATTCCACTGTATAGTGCCTAGTGGAAGTGTCTTGCACACCATGTTGGAATCTGTTTTCACGCAGAATGGTTAGGAGGTAGATTGTGGCTGAGAAAGGTCGTTAGGATCAACGCTAAGTGCTGGTAAGAGGTTTTCAGGGGTTTGTAGGGAGGTTTTCGACGTAGCCTGAGAATGATGTGTAGTCCTCATGGGAGCCATGGGACTCCTCTATGCCAGTTCAGGGTACAAGTACAATTTTTAAATTCTGCCCGAACTACCTTTATAAGTGTCAGAATTAAAAAGGGGTGGTCCATTGATAGAAGAGATGGGTTTCTCTGATGCAGACGGAGCTCAGGGGTGAACACAGGAGACTCAAATCTCGAGTAAGCAATGGATGTTGTCGAGCTTTACCCTAGATCTCAAGTGGCCAATTCCTGTAATTAATTAAAGTGTCTAAACACCAGGCACCCAGGATCACTTATGCAACGCCAAAGATAAAAGCATCAAGTGAAACCGCTCTATTAAAACTTGAGCCCTTGACACAGAAGAAGCTGAAGGAGCTTGAGACAATCCCGATCCTTCGAGACAAGAAGAAAGTACCAGTAAGGAGATGATGAAGAGCATTGCCTCTATTTCAGAATGGGATTGAGGTCAAAGGGAGAAAGAGGAACAGGAAACTTTGAAGGACAATACCCCTCAGGACAGTAAAACCCCGAACACCACTGACGTGATGAAGAAAAGGGTACTGGAGGCTGAAATCGGAGTTTAATAAACAATAAGAATGCTTTTTAGGACAGCTTAGGGCAACTAAAACAATCAAGGATATTGGATGTCCGAAAGCTACAATCTGTTGTCATGTAATAAGAACTAGAACTGGAAATTCAGAGAATTAATATCCTCTTGCACAAGTAGTAGCTGAGGACATGGGATGCCAGATGTGGGGCACAGTACTTTGTGTGAAGACATCAAATCAGACTCACCATAGAAATCGACAGACACATACTCCTTGAGATCATTCCCTCTAGATGGCATCAATATGTACATTGGGCTGGTCAAAAAGGGAGAGTACCGTTTTAGGGTGGAAGTGGAGATAGAAAGGGAATATACATGTTTTCGTTTGGCAATCCTGAAATCTGGGTAAATAGTAAACCATTTTTGTTGTTGTTGCCAATCCTAATTCATCAAGGAAGAGATGCTTTTATTAGGTTAGCTAAATCCAAGGCTGTTGGTCCAAGTGTTGAAAAGGAATACAGGGCGTTTAGAATGGATCCAAAATACATACCAGTGCACATGAATGCAGACTCATTGGTAGTATTCAGATCAAGGAAAAGGCAGTGTCACCAGTACTCATGGGGCCTCTGCCTTAAAATGAGAATAAGAGATTAGATGATGTAGGAACAAAAATAGAAATAGAAAGCAGCAGCCACACAATGCTGTAAACCTAATTCCATAGCCCTTCTCATTAGACATGCTTACCAACATTGAGCGGAAATCTAGGAGCTCATGGTCCATCTTCCTGAAGCATATCAAAAAAGAGAAAAACGTATTCTGGAAGGGGGAAAAATATTGCCAACTCCTATATAAAGGCAGCTTTGGATGCAGCAGAAGCAGCTAGTCTCCAACCATCAACAGGCATTGTTTTTAAAAGGCAGGCATGGCTCCATATATCAAGACCTAAACCCGAAGTCCAGTCGAACATCATTGAAATGCCGCTCACAGGACAACTCTGTGGCCCAGAGGTGAACAGCTCCCTTGAAGCTATGAAGAGGGCAAAATGAAAAGCGATGTCCATGGGTGCTTTACAGACCTTCTGACCATCCTTTAAGAGAGATTGCCCACAGATAGAAGAGGTCAAGAGAGAGTTTGTCCTGGTACAAACAGCCAAAAACAGACAGGAGGCAGCCAGTTCTCTACGCCCTCACAATAGCAGTAGCAACAGTAATCATAACAAAATCCATTCTTTAGAAGAAGAGGAAAGTCATAGGGCAGAACCTCCATGGGATCTGCCTCCAGCTCCTCCAAATGGCTTGCATTCATGGCCCCTTCCCTAACAAATAGTTTTGGGGGGAGGACAGAGGACTTCCTGGACCAATGTATGTCCATCACCACTGACAAGTGTGTTGAAATATTGTAAAATATGGCTGTTGTATAGACGTCCTACACAAACGACTAAACAAACAACCTAGGAACAAAGGATACAAAAGGGGCCAATTGGAGAACCTACACACAGTACAGCAACTGCTATATAAGATATTTCAAGCTGCAAAAGAAATGAGTTAATAACATGTAATTATGGTTTTGCACACTGAAACTCTTGTAGATTCACATGCACCTTCACCTCCCCTTTAGAGGAGGATCATGGGGGGGGAGACAAAGAAAAATCTAACATGGTTGTCACACACACTGGCATCGTGGTATTATGGCCAACGGACTACATAGGCTCTGCCTACATCGACCCTATATACTAACCAAAAAAGGTTACCAAGACACTTCATGACTCAAACACTAAATGGCAGAATTGTGCATGGCATTTGAATCTAGAAGTGTTCCATGCTTCAAAACAATAGCTACAGGTAAGTAACTGGTTTCTTTCCTAGGGTTTTGAGAAAGCCTTCCACACTTTCTTGAATTGTAGAAGATGTGGCTCTTCTGATAACTAGCATGACTGTTCCACATAGTAGCTATTGCAATCTAAGGCCTGGCTACCAGCTGGGTGTACTCTTCTGAGGATTACTATGAGTAAAAACAAATAATGCAAGTAGTTTAATGTAACAGATGTATGCCATGCATATACAGCTTAATAGGCCATAAGAGTTAACCTCAACACTAAGCAGAGTTTCAGGGACAGCTAGAGTCCATCGTGAGTCTAGTATACATGAAACTAAACATGCTTTTCAATTTTTGAGCTGCCATGTTGGGTATGCTTATCAGGTTCCTCACCTTCCCAAGTAATGAGGAAGAATATGTATATTGTATGGTGCCATTATTTAAGGAAATCAAAACTTAAACGTGTCAACGACCTAAAATAACACTTCTAAACCTATTGTTTGGTTATACACCTCCTAGGTCGGGCAAAACTGGGCCATCTCCCACAGTGGAACCCAGTTCTCCTGCTCGCCCTTTGTTTAGCCTCTCACAGAACTGGTTTGCTCGAAAATTAGAAGCACATGCTATAAACATTATCGTACTACTCCACAATTTGCTTTCAGATGTCATCTCCCATTGTTAACAAAGGGGTATTAAACACACGTTGTGACTACATTGACCCTTACGATGGTGCAAATGGAATAGGTCATTAGGCTCTACATGCCATCAGTGTTACCCTTTCTGGTAATCCATGCCAAGATGTCATACAGTGCAAAGAAGTTCCTTTCATCATGTCCTAAATTTACCTGAACAATACCTCAAACCCAGTGATTTCAAACATTGGCTAATGGTCCTGCAAGAATGGTATCATTATCAGCTTTGTGACTAAGCACACATCGAGTTACTTGCTAAAAGCTGTCCAGGTGGCAAAAAACACAGCCTGACATAAGACAAATTGTAAATTAAAAAGTGATTTCCTTCTCAGAAATATTTTCACAACACTAAGATTGGTGATAGTATAATAGATGACTAGTGGTGGAATATTATCATGCACCTTTAAATTTATTTTAAATTAATACTAATTGCTAGCCCAACAAACATGCGTATGACTTTTCGCATAGTGTATAGTACTAGAGAGCTCATGTGCAAGGGCTATGAATTGATGATAGTATAATTGGGATGCGTTAGAGGTAAAATCCTTTGTTTTTAGAATTCGTGTCCGGGATTATCATGTGCAGCATGAACAGTATTGTACATTCACACTTGGTTCTGTTACTGTAAAGAGTGATCAGTTTATCGGTCTCTCCTCACTCCCCTCATCATTTGTTAATCAGTCCTCTCTCAAAAGCAATCTTTATGGTGCCACTTTCCCAGTGTGCCCTGGGCAACCTGCGCTTCTGCGAAAATTGCTGCTGCTCTAGTTTTTATTGGGGTATGTCTTCAGAGTAACAGAAGTATTCATGGCACGTGCCTTCTGGTTACTTTTGCCATCCACAGAATACTTATCTTTTCAAACACACTCGTAAACTCGGACTCGTGTCCTCCTTTTTTGTGCCCACAAAGGTATGGCGGAACGTTCCAGAATGTGTCTGTGAAGCTGCCGATCACCCTGAACAAATTTTTCCAGCCGACGGAAATGGCAGGGCAAGACTTCTTTCAGCGATGGAAGCAGCTCAGCAGGTAAGCCAGTGTGTAGTGGCAGAGCAGTGCATGCTGATCTGAAGCCTGACCCAATGCACTCGGGCAGTTGAATCGTCACCTTTGAGTGCTCTCTTCTTTTGTTTCTCTCCTTTGCAGCCCACAGCAGGAAGTGCAAAACATATTTAAAGCAAAACATCCAATGGACACTGAGATCACAAAGGCTAAGGTCAGTGTGGCTTTTGCCTCCAGCTTTTTTTTATCCCTTCATTGTTCGTCAGTGTTTGTACATCTGAGGCTAAATGGTGGGCGACCAATGTCACTTTAACAAGGCAGTCTTAGAGTCCAGATAGTATGTTGAAAACCACATTTGTAAGATATGATGTGGTTAAGCTGTAGTAATGAGGGGCTCACCCGCGATCCTTCAGTACCTTATGGTTAATGCCTTTTGGTTAATGTAAGTCAAGACTGACGGTAGGAATCCAACTGGTTAGATTAACAAATAAAAGCTTACATATTGAGTGAATTGTGGGGAGGGCTCAACCCGAGGGAGATAAGTCCCTTGTGCAAATACATGGTGTAACAGTTATCTGAAATTCTAAGTCCTAGGAAATCTGCTATTTCTCATTGCGTGCTTCATATAATCTAGCTGCATGGCACTTGCTTTAAGCGACTATGTGGCAGGGGACACACAGTTTGCTTTATAGCAGTATCATGTTGTAAACTGTTAAGAAAGCACAGTTACCATGAGATTTGCTTTCCAGTCGGAGCATCATGAAATGTTTAAAAATCCACTCTTCAATGGATGAATTTCATTGCATTAATGAGATGAAATGTTGAATGCACTCATTTTGGTTTGAATGTACCTTGTTCTTTAGTGATTCACCAAATTACGTTGCTCTTTCAAGCTAGTTATAGCATATTTTGTCTTTGACTCTCTTGGCTATCCAGTGTTCTTCCAACTGTTCTAGATCATTTCTTCTTTCTTCCTTTTTAGCCCGAGCTTAAGATGCAAAGTGTGTACCTTTTTAAAAGTAGGCGGGCGTGAAATGAGCATTGTGTGCTTCTTCCCAACAGATCATTGGCTTTGGGTCAGCCCTTTTGGAGGAGGTAGACCCCAATCCGTCCAACTTTGTGGGAGCAGGGATCATACACACAAAAACCAGCCAGGTCGGATGTTTGCTCCGTCTTGAGCCCAACACACAGGCACAGGTATGTAAATGAGCTGAAAACAAGGGAGCGATCTAAATCGCAGTGCAAATTTGAGAATGTGGGGGAGGGTCAGGGCTGTTCTCAGTAACATCTGTCTCATTGTATCTAAATTTCTTACTGAAAGATTTTGGAAATGGTCTCTTGAAATCGCCTGTGTGCCCTTAGCAAGATGCACTTGGTTGACTATATCCCAGTTGTCACATAATGTTGCAAGGTTTGTTTGTTGAATACCACATTGGTGCCTTTATGTAATGCGTCCTTAATAAAGCTGCTCTAGTTTCCAACAACTGAGTAGCAATACTGTTTGCAGGTATGCTTGATAAAAGGCTAAACCTCAGCCTAATGTGTTACATTCTCTTCCCTCACCGAAGAAGTGCCTTCTCAGACACTGAGATACAAACACACAAGGGCTTTAGAGAACTGTTGGATATAGTGTCTTTTGCTAATTGTTTTCTGTAGGGATGGGTTTTACACGTTTTATTAATTTTTACTAAGCTCCTAATGTTATTCATGGAATATATTTTTGTCCTTTCTAGATGTATCGGCTCACACTACGTACAAGTAAAGAAAATGTATCCCGAAGATTATGTGACCTGCTTTCAGAACAATTTTAATTATCCATGAATTTAAGATATCTATCATTTCTGTGTGTATCTCCCCTGCCATCCAGTTCTGTTTCTACCTTGTGTCCTGGTTGTCCAGCTGCCAATAAATATAACATATACACCAGTCTCTGAGAAGCTCAATTGATTCCGAATGTCTATGTAAGGGGATTTCTCGTTGCAACCTGATGCTCGGGTGTATGACTACTGTGTTCCAAGAACAGAAATGTTAACAATTCAGGATTGAACCTCAGGATAGTAGTTACAGAGATGTTTGGTAACAGCCTACATAAACAACATTGCAGGTGCTTAGGACATGAGGTTCCTTGCCTGGGGAAGCTATTAACACTTTCATTTGTGCTTTTTAATTGATTTCTCAAAGATTTTCCAGAAGGCTGACCATATGGGAAACAGATTCACCTTCAAGGCAGTTCTTAGACTCAATATAGGATCACACAGTACCTTTAGCCTTTGTCTAAATAGATGGAGATTAATTGGTCATACCTTACTAGCACCAGTTCTGAGAACATTAGCGTTGGAGTTGTTCACATGAGTCAAATAATGTATGAAAGTAGTAATAGATTTTGTCAAACACCTCTGCCAAGGAACTCTTTATGTAGTTTTTAGGTTTCACCTGCAGACAGCTTTAGCTGTTTGGCAGGAGCTACACACACTACACTACTCAACACAGACACACCACAGCAACACACACCATAGACATAACACACATACACAGAAATGGCCTTTTGGACAATCCCTTTTAGTGAAAGGCTGCTCTGGTTAGGTTGCCTTTAGGCACTAGCTAGGAGGGCATTCCCTCAGCATTGTACATTTTCTCGTGACATATTGCAGATATGAATATCCTAGAAGTAGGACTGGCCGGTTCCTTTCTGGAGATGTTGCTGCTCTTGTTCCTCCTGCCGAGCTGTTCCCCCATGTACATAGAGCAGGTTTCTTCAAGTCTTGCTTCTCTCATTCCTCCTGCTGGGCTGCTCCTTCCGTGTGCACCTGGCCGGTTCATTTCTGTAGCTCTCACTACTCTTCTTCCTGCCACCGGGTCTGCTGCTTTCATGTGTGCCCCCCGAGGCTCCATTCTTCAGCTCTTTTTGGTCTTTTCTCCAGTGATGCCACTCTTACCTTGTGTGTGCCCAGGGAAACTAATCATGCTTCCTCCAGCCAGTATGCTTCTCACAAGTGGTAGTTCCATTAAATTGCCTTGCAATAAAATCGCAACAAAGTAGACTTGGGAAAGAAATAAGGTGATATGGTAGAGTTGAAGGTGTATCTGAATAATGGATTAGCAGCAGAAACGGTTCCGGTAGAACGGAGGTGCATTGGCAGAACTATAGTAACTTTAAATGGCCGCGAACGCACCAGGGGTGCTAAAGTAATATTGAGGTGTTGCAGCATATCTGCAGTAATTTCCATCTGATTTAATGGCAACAGAGATTGCAAAACATAGACCGAAGGTGCTATGGTGCATGCCATACTTCCCCAACTGCAGCATCACCCACTCCCCGTCAATGGCTTTGCCAGACCCTCGAACCACAGCAGCCCTGTGCTACTGCTGCTCTGACCTAGGATATGGCCAATGTGAAGACGGTGAACTTCTCTCCCTGGATGTGCAAGCCACCCTCACCTGGCTTCTAGGGTTTCTATTGCATTGGTGGTGTAGGCGATGGTGGCTAGCGCACAGGGCTTGGCCTTTGGGCTGCAGCTGTAGACTTGTCCCTCTCCTACAGTATCCGTAGCCATGTCCCAGTTACAGCTGGTCAAGCTGGACTCTAGCTTTGAACCCTTCTGTGGGGCTCATTGAATGTGGACCAAATTCTAGGAGCGGTAATAGCCTGTTGAGATCCCATGCAGTGTGGTGGAGAGCATAAAGCTGATGTTGGATGAACATGTGACAACTTGGCCAGAAGCGCCCTAAGTCACTACATGGGCAGCGGAGAAGGCCACTGGCTGCAGCAGGTGTACCTGTAGCCTGAGCAGTAGAGTGGCCCATATACTGTAGCTTCAGGAAGGTGGCTATGAAGAGCAGAACCCAGGTTATAAACCTCATTAAGTCCTCCAACTGGCCACAGGATGAGAGCTGTATCTTCAGTGCCTGAAAGCCACTATGTGGTTCTGCTGCAGATTTCTGCTGCCCCAGTGCAGTGCCATGCCGGCTGCTCAGACTACTGAATGGAGCATGATGGCTTACTGCCAGCACCCCCAGCTACCACATTTCTCTGTAGCTTCTGGGCAGCCAAGGCCAGGGACCCATGGCCTCAGTCTGCAGGCATTCTCGCTGTCCGCAATTGCACAATCTAGGTCCTTTGCTTTTGACTGTTCAACATTCGGCCATGATGATGCTTGTTTCAGTTGGCTAGCAGTCCGAGTGTGACCGAGCAAGTAAATCTCCACTCTGTAATGCATTTCAGTCACAGTGTGGGTTAATCTGTAAATCTGCCTGTTGCATCGCAAAGCAGCTATGATGTGGCAGTGGATCAGCCCTTGTCTCTGCCCTTTATGTTGCAACAGTTACAGACAGTTAAGGAATATGTTCTGTTGTAAAGTGAGCAGGAGTGCTCTGCTGCATATCTCTCTTGAAGCCGCTCCATCCCAAAGGTATGCCAATGGTTCTCGGGGGGTCTTCCCCCAGCAAGTGTTCATGGCAGTACAGGACTTTCCCGTGCCTGTAAAACACCAGGCACCAGCAGATCCAGATTGTCAGCCCTATACCTCCTGCCCCAGCTGCTGTCGGGCAGATCAGTTTGACTCCTTCTGGGGGGTTCACGCCAGTCATGGCCAGGACTTCAACTGTTCGCAATAAAGCACACATTATGTCTGACATCCTGCTAATCTGCAGGTGGCACAGCAGACGCACCCTAAATTCTGCTCAGAATCTTTGTGCCCTCTCCTCTCCAGGCAATGGCCAGTGCTCCATAAGTCGCCTGACATCTGCTGTCTTGTTGGCAACTGATTACCGCAGTCCAACATTGCCAAAACCACTTCAGGAATAAGTGGTTCATCTTCCCTGAATGGGAGAGGTGGCAATTTAGCTGGCCGTAGTCCGCTTCTTTCCTTGAAAATGTTAAATCTGGCTTGTGATGTCCTTGGTGTACCTTCTCCCTTCTCTAATGTGGCATCGTGAAATGTAACTTCAGAAACACTTTCCAGTAGTCTCTTCTTGGGCTTTCTGTCCGTAGTTTACAGTATTGGGTGGAATGGTGCATTCTTACAGCAGGTTTTTATTTTCCAGTCCTGAAACCGATTTTAATACAAATGGTATTTTAGATCAGTAAAACCTTAGATGGTATGTAATGTGCACATTTTCTTCAATAACCCTCACCTAAACTCTCAGTACAACACAAAAGCTAATCCTCTCGAAGAAATAATTTGTAACTCACCAACTAAAACAAATTATACAAGATTAGGCATCATATCAAGTGTAACTTAACTAATAAATACTTTCAAGAAACAAAATTATGGCGTACAATATCTCTTTAATCCCATAACACATTTATTAAGACCAGTGATTTTTCATTACTATAATAGCAAGGGATCATCTGAAAGCCCTCACAATCATATGTTCTAACGTAAATAAGTGCCTATATACGAAACCAAGAGACATACATTTGTGTCACAGGAACAAGTGTCCATATACTGCTCATGTTTGTTGACTCTGCACTTTATGGTGTTTATCCACTATAACTTGTTCAAGACATTGCCATTTCTGTCTTAAGAGGTCATCGGTGCATAAGACCGGCTTGAGGACAAGAAACTTTTCGCCATTAGCTTTTGACTAGTTTTCCTTAAATCTTTTGAATGATTATTAGATTGCTGTAGCAGTGATGTGGATTTATCTCCCGAAGTCTCAGGTGTATCAGAAAATACGTTTAGAGCCAGTTTGTTTCTCAGGTGCGCACTTTTTAAATACCTTATGTGCTACCTTGTATTTCATCTGCTGAAATGCCAGAAACAGATTTGCAGTTTGAGCTGAAATACCAAGGTACAGCTGCCTGTCATCTGTCTATTGTTGATGTTGCACGGAACTTGTTTAATTTATCAGCTGTATTTGGGGTTTAATGATTGACACTGTATTGTTTAGGGTTTGTGAGGATGTTTCGTGAATTTTCATGTTTTAAATGCAAGCTGTAAATATGGATTTTCCCTGTAGGTTCAGGATTTGGGTTTTAATCCGATTTTTTTAATACTGAAGTTTGTACTCATGCTCATTGAACCATGTGCATTACATTGTCTTGAGCATCACATCATTGGTACACAGATGGCTAGTGTTAGACATGGTATTCTTGGTGCGGTATTCCCCTAAACATTTTTCCGTCACTTATTTATTTTTGCTGAACTTGTTTTTGTTGACATTATTACTCTATCAATTTGCCCCTACTAACCAATGCTAAAGTGCTTGTGCCTTCTTCTTGAAAGATGGTAATATTGGTTTAAACGTAATTGGCATATTTAATTTACTTACAAGCCCCTAGTAAATAGTACTTCATGTACCCTGGGCCCGTGAAATAACTGCTACTAATGGGCAGCAAAACTAATTGTGCCACAAAAGTAAAACTTTAAAACATATCTCAGATCTCCCACTGGAGCCTGTAAAGTAGTTTGAAACTTTAGTTTCGACCTGGCAAAATAAGCATTTTGCCAGGCCTAAACCTTTCTTTTTAAAGCTTATAAGTTATACCTAAGGTAGGCCCTAACCACCCAGGGTGCGTAGCATTTAAAAAGTAGGAAGTGTGGTTAGGTTGTACATGTCCAAGGCGTGAAAAACCTCTTCCAAAGTTAAAAAAAAAAAAAAACTTTTTGTAAGGCTATAGGCTGCATTACCTAATTACTTGTAATAGGTACTAACTACCGGTTTAGGAGCAGATAGAGATGTGCCGTTTACACACAAATTCGTTTTCATTTGAAATCCACTTTAATGGTAAAGTCGGATTTTAGATTATCATTTTGAAAATGCTGAATTTAAAAAGTTACAAAAACAACAAGGTAATGGACGAATTGCTTGAATTAATCTAAGCTACTGGCAATTGCTCGGGCTGCATTTCAATCCATCTCTTTTTCCAAACCATCCCATCTCGAGTTGGATCCAGCCATATGCAAATCAGCCTTGAATAAAAATAATAGTGCAACACTCAAAATTCTTTTTTTGAACTCATTAGTATCTTAATTAGTGGAACGTCGGGAGAAATGTAATAGGTAAGTGCATGAAATATAAAGGAGGGAAAGCCAAGCATGAAGACATTAAATAAGAAACCATATGGGTGTCCACATTCATTTGAACATTATCATCTTTAACAATAATAGTTTATTTCTATATATTAAAAAAGCAATATATAACTCATCAAAACCATAATTCATAGAAACACATAAAAAACCAGCAACAAACCAGTACACTTATAGAAATAAACCAAGAAACATTTGTCTAACATTTCTATGTCAGTAGAGCTCAAGTATCCAATCTTTGTGGCACATTGGCCAATGGTGATAAGATACAGTTCATATGATATTGATCCAGATATTTAGTCCTTGTTGGTCCTCAACTGCTGGAGATCAATTTCAGCCCGTATGGTGTTTTGGCCAGTTCTTATAAATCCTCAACCAATAAAGGTGAGTTTCAGCCCATATGATGTTGTAGCCTATCGGAAGCAGGGCAACAGCAAGGAAGCAGTCCTTTCCAGCGAAGCAGTCCAGATGAGTCCTTTGGGCAGCCAGGCAGTTCCTCTGACAGGGCGCAGGTGTAGGTCCAGAAGGGTCTGAGTTGGTGGGGTCAGAGACCCAGTTTATATACCCAAACATGCTTTGAAGTGGGGCAGACTTCAAAGAGTGGTTTTGAAGTGCAGTCCCCAGTGGGGGGTTATCAGTCATTTGTGTGAGGGCAGACCACTCTTCTTTGAAATGTAAACGTTAGGCCCTCCACACTTCCAGCCCAGGAAGACCCATTCAGTATGGAGATGAATGCAGATGTGACTGTGTGTCCTGTGTTTGTGGTTGTCTTGGTGAAATGTACAAAGGACCTGTCATCCAACACAGACCAGACGATTGGAGACAGGCTGTAAGGCTCAGATGGTTTTAAGTGCAGAGAAATGCTCATTTTCTAAAAGTGGAATTTCTAAAATAGTAATCCTAATAGTAGTAAAGGATTTTCTATTACCGTTCTGGCCATACTAAATATGACCTGGTTACCCCTTTCAGGTCAGAATCTACCATTCAAAAAGTATATGAGGGCAGTCCTAATGCTAGTCTGTGAAAGGAGCAGGCCTCACAGTAGTGGAAAAGGAATTTAGGAGTTTTTCACTACCAGGACATATAAAACACATAAGTATATGTCCTGCCTTTTACCTACATAGCGTCCTGCCCTATGGCCTACTTTGGGGGTGGCTTATATGTAGAAAAGGGGTTGTTTAAGGCTTGACAAGTACTTTTAAATGCCAGGTCGAAGTGGCAGTGAAACTGCACACACAAGCCCTGCAATGGCAGGCCAAAGACATGGTTAAGCGGCTACTTATGTGGGTGGCACAATCAGTGCTGCAGGTCCATTAGTAGCATTTAATTTACATAAGGCCCTGGGCACATGTAGTGCAGTTTACTAGGGACTTTTAAGTAAATCAAACCTGCCAATTGGGAATGAACCAATGTTAACATGTTTAAGGGAGAGAGCATATGCACTTTAGCACTGGTTAGCAGTGGTAAAGTGCACATAGTCCTAAAACCAGCAAAAACAGTGTCAGAAAAGTGGAGGGAGGCAGGAAGGCAGAAAGTTGGAGATGACCACCGTAAGGCTGTCGGGTCTAACATTCATTTATATCAAACTGATAACAGGCAGTCATTAAGCCAATAGTACTGGCTTGTTATAGGCATATGTTTGTTATGTCTGGATGCAGTAGCATAACAGTTACAAAGAGGCCCATAAATGGTGGTGAGACAGCATGCTGTGTAACGTATGGGAATAAATATCACATGTGTTAAGCCATGCTCTTAACTACTTTGGTCATGCCCCTTTTATAGCCCCTCCCACCCCCGATTTCCTTTTTCATCTCACTTAAAGCACGTTGGTTCATAAAAGGCTTTTGCCTAAAAACTGTCTCTTAAGGGAGTTCTAAAACTTGTGATATTTTAAAACTGTCTAGTCACGTCAGTCAAATCTAAAACTTGTAGAGCTGAAAGGAAGAGTGATGGCTTTGCTCCTATGCTGCATGGACTCTACAGCGTCTCTGGGAGGGCAAGAGTACATCAAGTGCTAGGTGTCAGAAGGGGGAGTCGTGCACTTCAGTGAAAGAAAGCCAAGGGCCTGACTTTCTCTGCTACAACACCGTAGGCCATGTATAGAGGTTCCTGGGCTCCTGGTATCTCTGCGCCTCGTAGAAGTGGAGCTGCAGTATTTGGCCAAGTTGATCTAAAAGTCATGCAGCTCATTTACTTTCTAGCAAAGCAAATCCAGATATCCTCAACATCTCTGGGACTATACTGCAAAAGGAAAAGCATGGGCTAGAAACAGAAACGTTGAGCATGGGGGGGCGAGTGGAATCACAAAGTACAGGGTGGAGGAGTCAACACTGGGCATGGGTCGATGGAGCAGCATGGAGGATGCAGGAGGGCAAACTAAGTGGGAGAGAGTACCATGGAGAGGGCGGAGGAAAAGTTGGTGAAAGAGGGTTACAGGAACAGGTAGGGGGAGCACACAGGCGAGAGAGTGCAACACTGAGCATCGAGGTGGGAAGAGAAGCACACTAGGGAGACAGCTGTTAAATACATTCATTCTAGTAGAGTGCTTAAACAAAAAAGGAAAAAGTAGCAACTGAAAAATGAGCTGTGGAAGGACCGAAATAATGTGTCCATGCTTCTGAGGAGGGGCAAGCACAAGAAGAGGAATGAAAGCCAAGACAAGCTAACGGATAAGAAGCAAGCAAGGGTGACAAAGAATCCAACCAATGGTAAGTAATGGGTGGACTTGAACCATACACTGTAAGCTAACTATACATCTCTCAGCAGACAGCGAATGTGTTAGTAGGCAAGACCTACAAATGTGTAAACACTTGTGAGATCATTCACTACTGTGGTTATGAATCCGTAAAATAGATGAAAGAGCCTTGCCTCTGAAAAAAATCACTGTTTTGGCCTGGAATACTGGCATGCTTGCTGTCCCCTCCCAGCAGGCTTTGAGATCAGCTGATGTGTACGGTTTTTGGACCCTCAATCATAGAAAATTCCTCTTTTAGGTTGAAGCTTTCGATTTGTAGTGGTAGACACTCTCCTAAGCTCTTAGAATGCTTGCAAAAACATAATTGAAGAGGCTTCTGAAAATCTTTTAATTGACAAGTTACTGTCTTCTCTATATAGGTGTAGTTAGAAGATTTTGTACTACTTTGTTAGCAGCCTGCTTTTATCTGTGCTGTGAATACTGAGGGCCTGGTTAACAGAAGTAACTAACACTTTTGAGTTAGTTTACTACTTTTCAGTTTTCACAAACTGCACTTTTATAGTAACTTCCTCTTTTGTAGTTAACTTACACTTCTATAGTAGTTCAAACAACATTGGAAGCACTGGTATGGAACTTGAGTGAGAAATACACCTAACCCACATGGAGAAACACCTCTAACACCTCCCTCTAAGGTTCCATACCAGTGCTTCCAATGTTGTTCCCCCAAAAGAACTGTGAGTCACAATATTTACAGTGGTTACTTGAGAGTCGCAAGTTATCTGTTCTTACTAGGTCCTGATAAAAGCCCTGGACTTTAGGTGGCCATTATAGGCTGAAACATGTTGACCGTATTTCTGGATGTGTAGGAGTCCTCATTTTTCATCACAACATCATTTGTTTTTAACCTTATCCCTTTCCTTATCCCTCTCCTTTTTATGGGCATTATTAAATGAATGTAGAGGGTAAATTCACCTTTGTTCTCACTGAGATATCTGTTCTTCAGGTAGGAGGAGATAATCACTTGGAGAACTGGACACTGAAGTGAATAAAGACCCTCTGGTGGTGCTACCCACGAAATCACTCCACGGTGATAACATTGAGTGTAGAATACATGGTTGAGGGTCTGTTGAGAAATATCTCTAAGGGCCTGGAATATATCAGTATCAGGGTTCACTTCTATTATAGCCTTAGAACCCGTCGTAGCGGGCTCTACCGGCCATTAAAGGCCCTCTCCCTTGTTAAAGGCCTTTAATGCGGGAGCGGGCCTTTAATGGCCGGTAGAGCCCGCTATGACGGGTTCTAAGGCTATATTAGAACATTGGAATGTTGGGAGCTCCATTGCAGACAATGGCTGGTAAAAGCCCGGAACGTCAACATTCCAATGTTCTCTTTGTTCACAGCAACAGCTGTGAACAAAGTTTCACAGAGCCTGAGGGGATTTTAATCCCCTTGAGTGTTGTGAGGAATTTGTTTTATTTGATAGAACATTCTGCCCTTGAGTGGCAGAATGTTCTAATAGCCTTAGAACCCGCCGTAGCGGGCTCTACCAACCATTAAAGGCCTCTCCCTTGTTAAAGGCCCTCGCCGAATGCGGGAGCGGGACTTTAATGGCCGGTAGAGCCCGCTACAGCGAGTTCTAAGGCTATATTGGGGATGATCAAATGCATGCATGAGTATATTTTTTCTTTTACTTCCTTTGAATGGCTACTAGGGATAGGCACGGACTACTGGTGCATCAATGACTAGCCTCAGCACTGAACTTTCCACACTGAGTTCCTTGTACTTTCATACTGAATTTAGTAAAGTTTTCATTTCCACAACCAATGATTACTGTCCTCTTCGGTTCCCACTTGTGGAAGAATTCTTTTTAAGAGTTTTAAGTCCTGTCTCCAATCCAAGAAGGACCTGCTTTTTCTCTCATCTAGGGATTTGTTTTGTAGGGACTTGGACAGAGACTTTAGAGATGTTATTTTTTTCTGCAATATACAACAACAAAGAGCGACAATCATCACATTGACTTGTTCCTTGATTGAAAGTACACATAGTATGGCAATACATTCCTGTTGACTGTAACCACCGTCCATCGGCTATCGCACATCCAGCTCCACCCCCCTTTGACAATGCAACCAATAGTGACATGCGTGAGATCCTCTGGTACATCCGCAGGGGTTAATCCTTCAATATTTCAGGCAATTCTTTTAGGATGGAAAATGGGCCATGGTCCCATCTTATGGCTACTCTACGTCTTTTCTAGAAGGAGACCCATGGCCACCAGTCTCATAAATCTCTTTTCCACAACCCTATCATTGCAGAGGAGAGCCAAGAGAGGTGTAACAGGCAGTTGGACTCTGTGATGTTGGTCAATTCCGCAAACACCCAAACCCTAAACTGCTGTATCCCGGAGCAGGTCCATGCCATGTGTAAAAAGGCTGCGGTCTTAAGCCTGGCGAAGGCGTTCGATACAGTGGATTGGGGCTACCTCTTCGCCACGCTGACAAAATTTTGAATTACGCCTCCCTGTAATCCCAAATTTTGTCCAAGCGCTGATATGTCTGCTATATACTGCCCCTATGGCACGAGTCAGAATAGGACAATGCATTTCTCCCCCAATGCGGATTAAATGTGGGATACAGCATGGGTGCCCTCTGTCACCTCTATTATTCTCATTTGCCATAGAGCCCTTAGCACAGATACTACATCAAATGGGAGGAGAGTGTGGTATTCCTCTATCTGGGGAAAGTCAATCTTCTTATATGCGAACGATGTCCTGATATACATACGAGATATCCGTAATGGCTTTGCCTCAATCCTGTCTCTGCTGTGGGACTTTCACATGGCTTCTGGGCTGAAGGTGCACTGGACAAAGTCCTGTCTATTCCCATTACATCCGCATTGCCCCCACAAGACTTTCAAATTGAGGGATGCCAATTAAAATGGTAATCTCATACGTTCAAGTATTTGGGCATTAATATTTACCATGATAAACAAGATTTACTGGATGGTAATTTTACAAAAGCAGTAGCAGCACTGAGAAAATACCACACACACACAGCAAATTGGTATCTAGGATGTATGCCTACACTCAGGAGGCACGTAAACCACGATTAATAAAGGCCCCCTACCGTTCAGGATAGGGTATTGTTGACAAAAATGGTGATGTTACCCCAGCTGTTATATTTCTTTCAAAATCTACCACCCAACATACCCCGGTCCACCTTTAATGCTTTGCATTCCACATTGGGGTCCTTTATGTGGAACAAGGGAAGATGTTGAGTAGCGCTTCGAAAACTACAGCTCCCCATAACAAAAGGTGGTCTAGGTGCCCCAAATTTGAGCATTATTATTTGGCGGCACAGTTACAGTGGCCCATATATTGGTTGGCCACATATCCCTGTAGGCCCGCTCACCCCTGCACGGATGCGAGCAGAAATGCAGCATCTCTTTATATCTCAGGCGCGTCTCCAGAAGATGGCGAATAGCTTATTGAAGATTGCACTCAAAAGCTTTCGCCGTAGACTGAAACTTTTACCAAAGATCCCATTTTATTCACCAGCAATAGCACTACGGTCTATTTCTACCTTTCATGAGATGCTGGGAGAATTGGGGCTGCCCACATGGGAAGACACGGGTGTGGGTACAATGGGTGCTCTGTTTCAGGTGAGCGCGCTCTTGTCATAGGGGCAGCTGCAAGAGGAGGCTGGGTTACCTGTGGGACACTTACTGGCACATGCGCATCTGTTAGTGGAGGAGCTCTGTTTTTGGGGCATCACAGACACAGAACCGGACCCCTCCCCCTATCAGAGCAATTGCTGCTTACGTCAGGTAATTGCCGTAAACTGATTACATGGCTGGCCCGTGCATTTGCGCATTCTACACAGGACCCCTTAGTTGCAACACAGAGAATGGCAAAGGGACCCAGGTAAAGAAAACACGGCTAAGGATTGGGAGACAGCTATAGAATACTCTAGGCGAATGTCACAAAATGCAAAATTTCAGTATATACAGCATAACGTTCTGCAGAGCGTACCTCACACCTGCCATACTTTCCTGCATGTTCGGCTCTTCAGCAGCATGTCCACGATGCCAGCAACCCAGAACTGACATGAAACATATGTTCTGGGACTGTTCAGCAGTTACTGGGCCCAAATACATACTGAAATTGAAATGGTAACGGGGCGCTCAGACTTGTGCTCAATGGAAGGTTCAGATCTGGGCTTCTTTCGCAAATCACTGACTGCTAAGGCAAATAATGAATTTATTGATCTGGTGCTTCTTGTGGCCTGTAGACTTATAACTATGCACTGGAAATCCCAAATACTATCTGGTACGGCTGACTGGCGGGCAGTGACGCTTAACTGGGGCCGAGCGGAAGCAGTAGCATTGAGGAGAGAAGAGAATAGAGGGCTCTGTAAGTACCCCATAGCTGCAGACTGGGAAACTTTGTTAGCTGACTTTGGTACTCACCCCCTGACACTTACTACCACCCTGAACGACATCTAATGATTCTCCTTTTAACCAATCAGGCCACCTATGGCCCCTCATGGCAAGAGCGAAGGTTACCACATCCTACACACCTCCACAAATTGGGGTAGACATCAGATATTGGTATAGCTCGAGATCTGGCCGAGGAGACTATTTATTTGGGATTCTGTAACGAAGGGGAAGATCTCATCACATGCTAGTTCACTTGTTCTATTGTATGTGTTGAATAAGAAATTAACTGTTTATTCCTGTAAATCTCCTTACATATCCTGCCTTGTACATGATGGGATTTGCATATATCACAATGACTAATGCTCCTACATTGTATTCTGTAATGTGTCTGCAATACTGAAATATCAATATATATTTTTTTTTTTACGTGTAAAAAGGACGCTTCCTCCTCACCACATCTCGGGCAGTCGGCTGTAAGGTGCAGAGCATATTTGAACAGCCTTCTGGGTGTATAGTATATCCGATGTATGTATTTGAAATGAATTAATCTGTGCCTCCTATTAAGAGAGACGGAGCGGGTCACAGAGCAGCAGTATTGCCAATGGGTATCCTTTACAACTATATTGAGGTCCCTTTGCGATTCCAACCTGGCCTATATTAATCCTGGTCTACATGCCTAGTGAGCGTAGGCATATAGCCTTGATACCAATTTGCTGTGTGTGGTATTTTCTGACTGTGGAGAATGCCTGCATGTTGGACGGCTGTAATAACTCATCTCCCAAGAGGTCATGCATGGCGTGCTGTGCTCTATAGTACTGGTATTGCAAAAGTGGTGTAGGTGGCTCTACTTCTTCTGTAATTGATTCCCAGGATCACACCACCCCCTCGTGAAAAAAGTCTCCAAAGGAAACCAGGCACACCACTCAATGTTTGTGTGTGGTGAATATAGTAAAGGAGGTGCCTATTTAGTCGTGTGATGGTGTTCAGAGAGTCCAGCATGCTGTGTCAGCATTCAGAGGGCAGAAATATTTGATAAGGCAGTGTGTGGGATGTCGACATGTCTTGCGCTCTATATGTAACTGTGGCAAGCCTGTTGGGCCATTGATCCACATGTGCACAAACAATGAGTGGGCTGCCCTATAGTAAGAACCTAAATCGGGGACATTAAGTCCCCCAATGTCGTACGTCAATGTTAAGATGTGCCACTGAACTCTTAGTTGTTTTCCCACCCAAGCCAATCAGATCAAGAGTGATTGTATGGTGGAGAATACATGTTTTGGCAATAGCATGGGGATATTCTGAAAAAGGAAAAGAAACCTCAGGAGTACCACTATTTTGATGGCAATGGATCCTGCTAAGGAGATCGGTACTTTGTGAGGCACACGCCAGGGGCTTCGCCACTAGTGCATATAGCAATAGCGAAAGCGGGCAGCCTTGCCTCGTGCCTCTCGAGTTCAATATTGTGTGAGAGATTCTCACTTGAGCCATCGGGGCAGCATAGAGGGTCTGTACCAATTAGAGGAACACCTCACCAGTCCCTATGTGTCGAAGCACCTCGATCATGAAGACTCACTTGGCAGAGTCAAATGCCTTTTTGGCATCTACAAAAAGACCCCTACCGCCCACACCACAGGGTCTAAGAGTTGCATGGTGCCAAATAGGGTTCTGAGATTCATTGTGATGCTTCACCCTGGGATAAATCTTGCTTGCTCCGACTTCACCATCACTGGCAGAAATGGCGCCAATGTGTTTGCAAGGATTTTAGCATAAATTGTGGTATAAACATTGATTAAAGAAAAAAGTCTAACGGAAGAGCACTGTTGCGGGGATTTTCCAGGCTTAAGTAATGCAATGATTAACACTTCCCTCATGGAGGGCGACATTTCTTTATCCCTAGCCATTTCCTCATACAGTGTCCTCAGGTGTGGTATTAAAAGGTCTTGGTATGCCTTGTAGAAGGCTACTGTGAGCCCAACAGGGCCCAAGGCTTTTCCACCGCCAATACTTATGAGCATGGCGTATCTCCCCTGGCTGCAGAGATGCCATTAAGTGTTCTCTGTTTACATTAGTCAGCCAGGGCAGTACTATGTGTTCAGGATAATCTAACATTGAAGCTGGGTTTGAGTTATTATAGATGTGTACAGTGTGGCATAGTAATCATGAAACCGATTTGCAACATCCACTGAGTTTCGCAGCAGTCGGCTGCTCATCCTGTACTTCTAAGATTGTGTCTAATTCTCTGTTGGGGTGTAGGAGTGCTACCAACCTCACCCCAGGATTGTCCTCTTCCCCATATGTGTGGGCCACGGCATACCTCCACATTTGCTGGACTTCGTTATTTGCTGTCTCTTGAAATTCCAGTAGTTTCTCCTGAATGGGGCCAAGCAATCGGCCAACCCCCAGTAGCTAGATGCTCCTCCAAATGTGCTTTTTCCCTCTTTCCTGTAGGTGCACACTTGAGGTCCTTGAGCCCAGTTTAATACTCCTTTGCATGCAGGGTAAAGTCTGCTGGCAAAAACTGACCCTGAAGTCTACGTGTGGTAAAGACAGTGCTGTCTGGGCGAAGATGTTTCTTGTAAAATTGCCAAATCTATACTGTGATGTCTTAAGTAGGCCCTCACATTCTGTACCTTCCTATTATCATTAAGACCTCTGACATTCCACGTTAATAGCTTCAAATGAGCGGTGCTTCTGTGAACAACAGACTTTACATGATGTTCTGCCATGTGACAAGTAGTGTGTGGTGTGCTCTACCTGGTCCGAACAAACAGGTTATCATCTATTGTTGCTTAAACCCCAACTTAACATACCCACTGTTACCTACCCACGATAGGCTGACCCCCAGCCTTCCTGTCTTCACATACGAAATCACACTCATCCTTCTTATGAGGAAACCATTCCAAGGGCGATGTGGAGCACACATTAGGGCAGATGTTGCCAGGCCAACCCCCTCTTGGTGCTCCCAAAGGCCACCTTACTTTAAGCTATTCAGCCCCTACTATGTACTAAGAGGACAATGCTATCTTGATGTATGATGTATGCCACAACCCAGTAGTCCCTTCTAACAACCCACACTGGTGGAAATCACCCAATAACACAATCCCAGCATTTTAGTAAATGTTCCATCTGAGGTATGCCCTTGTAACGGTTTACCTGTACTCGATTAATTAGCCAATGGTGTCTTCTCAGTCTGACTGGGAATATATTCAGTGACTAAGTAACTCCCCTCCCCAACCCTCCATCATTAGAAGGAATTGAAACCGAACAACCTGTAAGGGAAAAGAGGTTATTAGAGGCAGACTGCAATGTTAAACAACCAATCGCATTCTCCGCCCCCATCAGGGAGTTGAGGCAGGTGAGTCTCATTGACCACCCGTGGCAACCCTGCATTTCAAGAATTGTGAGAGTAAAGTCAGGATAAAAAGAGATGTCTGATCCCTCATGTTGTAATGTCTTACGTTCCTGTGCTTTTCTCAAGTCCGCATTCTGATCAGCATAGCTTAATATTTTGACTTTCACTGGCCTAAGTGGCACCCCCAGCTGCGGCCTAAGCACCAGTGATCGGTGTGCTCGCTCGACAATGAACCTACTGGAAAAAAAATTGTGAACCAGCAGTGTAATAAGCAGTTGTTTGATGTATTTCTTCATGTTGATGGTTGATGTAGTCTCAGCGATACCTACCACGGGTAGATTGTTCCTTTGGGAATGAGCCTCTATGTCCTCGACCTTGACCTAAAGAGCAGTAAGTGTTTTGGCCATCGTGGATTGTGTCACAGTTATGGCGGCACGATCATCCTCTGTCAGAGAGTCTGCATTCGGTAGTGTCAAGGCGCCCTGCGTGTTTATAAAGCCTCTCAGTCATTCTAAAAGTGATCATACACAAATAAATGGCAAAACTAAGAGAGGTACTGGACTTTTGAAAGCATTTCAGCAAATCAAATCCTGTTAATACATTCCCAAATATATCATTACTGTTACATTTTTTTTTACTGCATTCCTATGCTAATTGCCATTTATAAAAATGCAGAAAAAGAGTGCTACAAGCTGCTTTGCCGCAAAGAGCCAAGAAGCCAAAGTGCACCAAGGGGGCTTTACCACAAAAGCATCAGCATAGCACCTCAACTCTGACTAAATGCTCCCAGGACCCTGGCTAGATCAACTGCAAGCTGGCGCATCTGACTGTTGGGAATCAGATGATGCCAGAATGACAGACGAGCAATGCAGCAGAACCTTGATGATAAAGAAACAAGTTGAGTAGGCAGAATAGAGCACAGCTAAGTTATACTACCAGCTACAGTGACGCTACTAAACAGCATGTATGCTTACTAGCAGAATGCATGCTTTTGTGTGGCTAGGTATTCATGCAGAAGATCTTGTAATTTGGAACATACTGCCTGCTAGGTTCCCTAGTAGTAGCCTATGTAGGCATGCTGGGCCCTAGGAAATCTGCATTACAGTGGTGTGCCCAAATTGGGTGGATTGTGGCGGTATTAACCTGAAAGTCTATGAGAGAATATGTCCCTAGAGATATGATTCAATAGAGCATTTCAAAATACAGTCAATAAGAAAAAACTGACTCAAACAGGAAGTTCATGATTGTAAATTAAAAAACCATAAAGGTACAAAATGTAGGGGCACAATACAGGAAATATTAAATTGCAGATGCAGCAGTAAACGTATTAAATTACATAGAAGTCATTTACTATGTAGACCATCAAATTCAGAATTAAAAACAAATCTGAGAAATGCGGAGTCTCAAGTATCCTCAAAATCATTTAAAAAATCAGACCGCATCCTAATAGATGGTAAAAGAATCTGGCTCACACCCTAATTCAAATATTTAAATACAGTTTCTCCGGGGCATCAGAGAATACAGCTTCAAGATGACTGGCACCCATGTGAGGCTTCACCCATGGGGAAGGAAATCCAGCTGGAATCCCCCCAGTAGATGCTGGACCCAATCAACACTTGACAGGATTGCCTTCCCCAACAAGGGTGCTCCACAATGGGTTGTCTCCAGCTCACAGTGGACGGTATTGGAGGAGGTATCCTGCTGCAGAGCAAGACCTAGTACCTTGGGGAGGTACTTGTGATGCAGCCCGTTGGTCCAATGCTTAACTGCATGTTGCTGGTGGACCAAGCACCCCACACATACATTGGAGCTGTGACAGTCCCTCACTGACGGGGGAATTCATGGACGTCACTGGGCCTGCCGTGGCCAGGTGCAAAGGCAGTGAGGGGCTTTGAGCTGGTGTTGCCCTGGACCTGTAGACGGCTGGAAGCAGCCCAGTGAACAGTGATCCCAGGCCATGAATCCCTGTAGTGAGTTAGGCGCCCAGGTGGTCTGACCTACCAGGCAGCCTCTTCTCCCCTTACTAAGCTGCTCCCCAGTAGGGACTTTGCCAAGATGAGGGCCCAATGTCAGCTGCTAAAATGGGCCATTGGGGGATTGGGCCATGGCCAAGTGTCCCAGAGGTGTGGGTCTGTTCATGAAATACAGGGCTGGGGGGTGAGGCAGGACCACAGCAATTCTGAGGAATGTCTGCCAGTAGGCACACCTGGTCACACAAGCTCTTTTGTGGCAGTTTGGTTCAGACCCCTCAGAGTCTTGGTTAAGCTGGATGGAAAACAACCCCAGCTCACCTTTGATACTAAGTGTACTGTGGAAAATCTCACAGTTAGACCAGAGCTTAGACATGACGACTACATCAGAATGATCAGGAGACGCTGAGGAACCTAGGCTAGGAGTACTCCTCCTACATATGACACACTGTCTGGAAAAGGTATACACGGAGACTCGCTCACCAACCGGCTCGACAGAATGAAGGAGAGAGTAGACTGCCACAAATAAAAACTGGGCCATCTTGAGTGGTGGGTGTCAGATGACAAAGACTCTGGCAGTTCCCAAAATGAGAAGCTTCTTCAGATGGAAAAGGTACAGGACCTCATCAAGGCCTAGAACAAAATTTTAGAATCCAGACACAGGCACAAAAACTTGTGCATAATTGGTATCCTGTAATCCACAAATATAGGCAAACTTGAAGATTATGTGGAAGGCATGATAGAGGATCTCTTTCCAGACGCCGACTTCAGAAGACTTTTTCTGGTCAAGAGGGCACAGAGATCACTGGGCTAGACACCCACCCCATCGGGTGCCCCTGCTTGCCCCATCATTGCCAGGTTTTTCATCTATAAGGACAGAGATTTGGTCCTGTGCATGGCCAGGCAATGACAAGGGTTGCAGTAAAGGGGCGACAGGTTCTCATTCTACCTTCATTTCTCATCAGTGGTGCAGGCAGTGCACTGTAACTTATTGCTATCGAAAGCTGAAATGTTATATGCACTACTGTGTCTCATGATAGAGCTATGCATCGTGATCAACAGGAAGAGACTGATCTTCACTGGTCTATGAACTTGTCCACTATAAATGGAACCAACGCTGAAGTAGGCCACAGGTTGTTGGACTTCGTGATGGGCTGCTCCGGGGAAGGGTGGGGGCAAGATCCTTTGGGTCAACCATGGGATGATCTGTGAGCACCCTCCTAAGTTGTGCTGGAGCACCAGGCCACTGTTGCTGTGTGCGTGGAGACAAGCAGTCAGGGACCCTGTTGCCCCCAAGGCTGAGAATACTTTAATCACCCCGGGTCCCACCTCGATACTTGCTTGCTACAGCTTTGGGATAGGGCAACATGCTGCGTTTAATAGGTCGGCTGTGGGATCCAACACAACACAAGTGGGATCAGTGCCACAACCAATTTCTCGAAGGTTGGATCACCTAGCTTACCTAGCTCCTCAATGGGAATTCCCAAATTTGGGCCTAGTTGGCCTACATCAGTTAGATTAGGTTTGTTCTTTTATGCGTGGGAGGGACGGTGAGTGTTTATGCATGCATGTTGGGTTGCCACAATGGATGATAAGGGTTTTGGTTGTTGACCTCTGTAATTCAGGTGGCCCCGCTATCCTGTTCACCTCCTTGAGACAAACAGACTTTCTCAACATCTGGCTGTGTGCAATAGTATTGTTACCAACTGAGCCTGCACACAAGCTCCTGTTGCACATTCACAGTACCACCATACTATCAGTGATATCTGCAACGCAACACATGACCTGGAACATCAGAAAGCTAAATAACCCATGGAAGACACATTTGGTTCCGGCTAATATGAATCGGCACACATTAAAAATAGACCTACTGCAAGAAACACACCTCACAAAACACGCGTATCCCCGCCTATGTGCCAGCTGATTGGGCGCTGCCTACACGGCCTGGTACTCCTCATACACATGTGGGATGGCAATCCTCTTATGTAAAGGTGTGCCGCTTACAGTCTCCTGAATACACTAGTGCAAAGGGCTGGTATATTATAACGCATGGGCAGCGTCAGCAGTCGAGGGCAATTATGATTTTAAATGTCTACTGTGCCAATTATGACGAACCCACATTGTTCAAGATTATCTAATCTCAGATAGTGCAGCCAAACCCTCACACCATTCTATGTGAAGGTGACTTCAGTGTTGTGTTGGAACCCACAGTCGACACATCAGACACAGCATGTTGCCTTATACCAAAGCTGCAAAATTTGAGCTAGACATGATGGAAGAGAGAGACCTCATAGACCTTTGGCGCTCATTTCATACTATAGTTATTTTAAGCTTAATATGGGGTCAGTTCAGACCGCTGGTACACTGTTGGAAGTCCTCAAGTTAGTGGTCAGGGTGCACAAGTACAACAAGACATTCTAAGGTGTAGGCTTGACCTCTTGGCAAAAGAGATTAAACATTTGGAAGTCTCACTGCAGGACGAGAATGACCCTGCTTAAACCAAATGAAACCCCTAAGAACTGTGACAAACTGCCTGGTGTCTTATCAATGTTGGCAACAAAATACAGGCCAAGATTCTGGCCAACCACTTGGTGCCATGGCTCCCCTCTGTAGTGGGGGCCCAGTGAGATCTGGGACTTGGGTCTCCAGACTCTAGTTCAGCTGGTGCTTGTGCTGCCATCTGGTGCTGTGGGATTTCCTGCACATTTACTGGCCCTCAAGGGTGGTTGGGTAAATGTGGGGCCCTCTGGCCTGCTCTGGAAACTATCTTTTTTGACCCTGGCGTGTCTGGAGTGGGGGTTCCTGTGGCCCAGGAGTCTGACATAATAATATCATGTCTGCTTCCTCGTACAGGAGCTACACCCTTGACTCAGTTACAAATGAATGTCCAGTGTCACAGCTGTAAAGCTTATTGGAGCGTTTATTCCAATTTCTTCTTGTAGCAATGATACATCTCATCCTGAAAATCCTTATCTTGCTCCAGAATTAAGTGATGCATCTTCAATGTATAATATATCTTATCACTGTTTCACAAAAAGAACAGCTATCAAGTTTCATCATGGCAATATGCCTCGACTTCTTCAGGGCTGTAATATACTCAGTTTCTGCAGATAGAGCTTCAGACATATAATTATATTAACAATGGCTCTGTCCCCTCTGTGGGCAACCTTTGCCGGCGAGTAAGGTGGCAATACGGGGTCTTGCTAAAAGCTTTATGCGGTCTCGAGCCAGCTCACTCATCGTAGGTTACCCAGCTTGATGCCCAGGCCCTCCGGGTTGAAGACCCATTGACAATGCACCCGAGTGAGGACGTCTTCCATTAACTCTTTGATTAGGGAGGAAGTATGTCTCCAATCTATGGAAGCAGCCAAATATTTATGGAGGGCCTTCACGGCCCAAGTCTATGGTTGGGGCAATAAAAATGGGAAACTACTTTATTGACTGGTTTCACATCACCAACTATCCAGAATTGTACCTGAGATTGTCATCACAGAAGGTACTAATTTGAGTACGCTCCCTGAAGTGGCCGGGGCTTTCGCTCACTAGTACCAATCTTTCTAATGCAGCCTCCTCAGAGGTTGACTCTGCTTTTTCTGCTCAATTTTTTATAGAATGTACCCCTTCCTCGACTGTCTCGGCCTGAAATGAAGATGTCGGATGAGCCTATCACAATTGCAGAAATAGCTTTGGTGATTTCTGCCATGGCTTCCTGGGAAGAGTCCTGGCCCGGATGGCTTTCCTGACGAGTACTATGTGGCACTTCAGGACTTTCTGACCCCCAACTTTTGGCTCTTTACAGTGAGGTCAACCGTTAGGTCACCTTTCCACCTGAGTTGGATATGGCCACTATAGTGGTTACTTTGAATAACCCCCCTTCATGTGCCCCCTACTGCCCAATTTCTCTCATTAACAGGAATGTGAAGACTTATGCCACAATACTGACAAGCCCACCTGAAGAGAGTGTTGCAGACCTTAACACCCAGACCAATACAGGTTCATGCCGAATCGAGGCACTAGACATTGTATTTGCCGTCTTCACACAGCCTTGGCCCCCGTCATCATAGCATGTTTTTTTATTGTTTTTTAGAAGATGTTTGACACGGTGTACTGAGGGTATCTGCAGCTGGTATTGCGATGGGCAGGAGTGGGACCCCATTTCTGTACACTGGTCCATGCCTTGTATACTGATCCTACAGCCTGCATCCAGATCAATGGAACTCTCTCAAACATGTTTCCTTTTCGCCGGGGTACCCGTCAGGGCTACTCCTTATACGCTATCTTTTTTGCTCTGGCAATTGAGCCGCTGGCACAGTAGATTACAGGTGATCCTCTCCTTTGTGGGTGGAGCTAGGGTGGGGGATACAAAGATGGCATAGCTCTCTATGCGGATGACATCCTCCTCTACTTTGTTTTTAATGTATTTGTTTATTTGCATTTATAAAACAAGAACCATCAAACAGAGCAAGATACCGTTCACATACAGTAGTCGGCCAGCACAATCTGCTAGGAAGGCTAAGATAAATAACAACCACGGCCAGTCAACAGAGTAATCAACAGGATAAAGTGTTCCTCTACAGGAGTGCTGCCACCATATGCACAAGTGAACGTTAGAAACAGAGCCTAGAAGAGGAGTGGAAAGAGAGGAGAGCAGAGAGAGGTAGGGAGAGGAAGCAGCGTTGCCATCCTGACACCCCTAGAAAGGGGGCCCAAATCCTAGTGCCTCACAAGGAGGACAGTCCCAACGGGATGCTCAAGAGGAGGCATGCAGAGCTAGTCGTCACCCTGGTCACTGGCCGCAAGAAATGCTGTTAAAGGGGGCCCATATTTCCTGCAGGTGGGAGCCCTCCGGCATCAATTCCCAATAGGACGCCAGCTGCTCCTGGCTCTATGCAGCGTCCTTCAGCCATTCAGCACATCGGGGTATCTGCTTCCGGCCCCAACACATCGCCACCTTGCGCTTAGCCAGCAGCAGCAACAATCCCACCAACCGCCTGGATGTAGAGGGGATCTCCTTCACATATCCCAGAAGCGCCACCTCAGGAGTACGCGGCAACACTAGTCCAGTCATCTCGTCAAGCACACACAGTATCCCAGACCAGTATTCGCGCAGCGCCCCACGCCAAATGCAGAAAGTCCACCTCCAAGGCAGAGCAACGCTCACATCTAGAATCTGCCTTAAGGCCTATTCTCTTCAGCCGACTAGGCGTGTAATACAGATGCTGCAGAAAGTTAAAATGTATAAGGCGAAGCCTATATGTTGGGGGAAAGTTCCCTCATCTGAGCGCAGCAATAATGCCACGTCTCCTATGAAATGGGCACGCCCAGATCTGCCTCCCAGTGCACTCTAGCCCTGGATTCAGCAAAAGGTTCCGTAGTTTGCAGACATACATACATGTAATAAGTCAACGGGTCGGCTGCGCCTTATAAATCAACTTCAGCGCTCGACATAGCGGGGGCTCCGTGGTAAAGCAGGAGTACCGCACCTGCAGCAAGGCCTGTATTCTGAAAAATAACAGTCGATGGATCGCAGAATCGCAAAAGTCACCCAGCGGGGTCTCCAAAGAGATGAACATTCCCTCCATGAACCAAGACCCCAGCGTGGTTATAGTTAACTCCCGGAGGTGCTCGGACAGCCGGCCATTCTCCAATGGGGGCAGGCTGGCCACATCTTGCACCGGCATAGATAGTGCAAAGCACGCCACAGTGTCCACACCTCACCAACGGGGCCTGGGCGGTCCCCCAATCACCCCATCCAATCTGTCTGGCCTTATCGAGTCATGTTCAGGGGCCAAGTGCAGCAAATAGCAAATGGGATGCAACCAAAAATACACAAAGTGGGCCTGCGCACACTAATAATAAAGTTCCAGATCCGGGGCTGCAAGACCACCCTGCTCGAGCGGCAGAATCAGAGTCTCCCATGAGATTCTGGCTGTCCCTTGCCCACGCAAGGGCCACAAGCAAGGATTTGAGCTGCCTCGAAAAGCCAGCCGTAAGAACAAGAGGTAGGTTGACGAAAAGATACAAGAATTTAGGCAGAACCACCATCTTGGCTGTCGCAATGCGTCCGGTCAGCAAGAGTGGTAGTGAGCGCCAGACTGCCACCCTTTCCTCCAACCACGTAATTGCTGTACCGTAATTAGCCGACCACAGCTCATCGACCTTCCGACTCAGCCAAACCCCCAGATACCACACCAGCCCGGCCCGTCTGCACAACACAGGGGATAACCAGAGTGACACTGCACAGTAGCGTCAGATAAGGGCAGCACCACCAACTTAGACCAGTTGATCGTAATCCCCGAGATCCGGCCAAAGTGAACTACTTCATCCAGCTAAACATCAAGATGTAACTGCAATCACGGACATACAATGTCATCCACGTATAGGGAGATTAGGAAAGGGCGTTGTTGGAATGCCAATCCCCTATGATTATGATGCTGGCACAAATGCGCTGCAAGGGGTTCCATTGACACTGCAAAAAGTAGCGGTGAAAGAGGGCAACCCTGACAGATGCCCCTAGCAATCGGAAAAGAATCCGACAGTGACCCATTATTTCTTAATCAAGCAGTCGGCTTAGAGTACAGCAGACGGATCAGTTGGATGAATCTAGAGCTAGGCCCCACCCTAGTCAATAGGGAAACATGTAGGACCAAGCCAACGAGTCAAACACCTTCATGGCATCTAGAAAGACCGCCACCGCGTGATCGTCAGGCCCGATCGTATGAGAGATCGCAAAAAAAGTACAAAGGTTATACGATGTCAAGCGTCCCGGCACAAAGCCTGATTGGACAGGTAATATCAAGGAGGGAGGCAGGGGCTGCAGACGTGTCGCAATAAGTTTTGCCAAAATGTTATTGTCTATGTTTATGAGCGATAGCGGGCGATAAGAATCACAACTGCTGGGATCTTTCCTGGGTTTTAAAATCATCACTCTGAGAGCTTCCCGCAACAAAGTCAGAAGAATGCCATCCTCAAGCGCTTCAGCGTAAACCTCAAGAAGGCACGGCGCTAGGATATCTGCATACTCCTTACAAAAGACAGGCGTTAAACCGTCCAGTCCTGGGGCCTTATTGCTTGGTAGACTACGTATAGCCTGAACCACATCCTCCACCAAGAAATGAGCGTCAAGATACTGCCTATGGGAATCCTCAAGCATAAGCAAGCTAATCTCCTTAAAGTAATTAACAGCATCCGAAACATTCACCCCCGGCCGCTCAGCATACAGGTCCAAGTAAAAGTCAGACATTACACGCTGAACTTCAGCTGTACCCGTTCTAAGCATCCCCTCTGAGTCAGTTAGTTCTACGATATAATTCTCAGCCCACGGCTTATGAAGCATGGCCGCCAATGTTTTTCCAGCCCGCTCACCTTCCCCCATAGTGCCGTGCCTTCACCTCTTTGCCCAGAAAACACACCTCGCAAAGCGCCGCCTCCTCGTAGCGGGACAGCACCTCCCTAAATTCAGCCAAAAGGCCCGCAGACCAGTTGGAAGCCAATCTCCTCTCCAAGTCAGCCAGCCGCACCTCCATTTTCACCAACTCCGGTCGAAGTGCTCCGTATATCAACCGCCTGGCGCTGCATATAAGCTGACAGCAGACTCATCTTGGGAGCATCATTCAGCCCCCTAACATTCCAAGTGAGGTACCTAACAGCCATCGCGCTTGTATTCACCATCCCAACAGCCACTCAATCGCATGCCGCCCCCAACCGTCCAACATAAAGCAACAGCTGCTAAGAAAAGGGAAAGAGAGAGAAGAGGAGGAAGAATAGCACCAACAACCCCAGCAACAAGGAGCGCTGATCCCCACCCACGATGGCACCCCAATCGTGCCAGCCCAGTAAACCCACCCCCACCCAAACTCATAACCCAGCACCGCGTCTACCGACCTCGCGCCAGCCACTGGTCCCACAAGGGAACCAGCGGCACCTCCGGTCTCCGTTGCTGCCTGTCGTCCCCCCGCACAGGGGGGAGCCCCAAGCAGCACCAAGCAGCCAGTACCGGCAGGATTAATGCCGGTTTAAGTCTCCTGTCTGGCAGAGCCTCACCGAGTGGCAGTCATTTGCAGAACGGCCAAGCCACACCCCGACATCCTCCTCTACTTGGCAGAACCCGCCATCAGTGGTCCTTGCTGGTTTCAGCTTCTCCGATGTTTTGAGGTCTTTGCATTTGGCCTCTGAATTAACCCTTCTAAGTAAGTGTTAGGGCCCCTTGCACCATCCTGGGACTGCCTTGCTTGGCCATTCGTCGATTGAGTTTTGAATACTTAGTCATCTAGGTGGCACTCCTTCCCCTACTGGCTTGGTCCTTGAACTTCACTCTGCTGACTCAGAAGGCCAATTGTGATCCAGCGAGGTGGCAGAACCTCCCTCTGAATGCTCTGGGATGTACACCCTTATACAAAATGATGATCTTCCTGCGGTTCTCATACATTTTCCAGAATATCACACTCATGCTGCCGCTCTCCTGGTTCCTTGTCGTGGACAGAGTGTTGTTGTCGTTCCTCTGGCATCACACCGGACATCGGATCACACTCAAACATTGTCAACATGACACATTTGATGGAGGTTTGGGTATGACTCACCTCTATGTTTACTATTTGGCCTCCCAACTTCTTGTCATACCTCACTGGCTTAATGAGGGATGGTCAGACCCAGCCTGTCTGCTTGAACTCACCCAAATTACTTTTCTCCAGATTCTGGGTCTGCTCTACAGCTCCCCGATCCCTAGTAGCATGGCTGTGGTGACCAAAATGGTCTTCCTGGCCTGGAGAGAGTCATTGTGACATACCCGATGGCCAGACACCCTGACTCAACACACACCCCTTTGGCAAGACTCTTGGCTGCGTGAGACAGCAACACTGAAATGCTTTGACAGATGGGATTTACTAGGTATATACCACCTCAGAGATGTATGGGCTGGATCACACATGTGCTTCTTTTAAGATCTCCAAACTACATATCAGCTCTCTGACACCCTGTTTTACAAATATCTCCAACTTCGATATGCCCTTCATTCTCATCTCTCTCACACAGATTCCCTTCCAGAATATAGCCTGCTTGAGGCCAAACTTCTTGTGGGGGCACTGGGGAAGGGGGGTGTTTCCCAAATATATAAAATGTTGATTATGAATCCCTCTGGTGACCTGGGTCACATTCAAGGCTGCTGGGAACACTGGCTGGGACCCCTCGAAGACCAGGACTGGCGTGATGTCTTGATGGTTCCCAGAACTATAACCATGTCTTTTCGCTTGAACATGGTACGAAAATACTATCTCTATGGGGCATATCTCTCACCAGCTAGGCTGCACAGGGCAGGGCTCCTCTTGGACCCTCCTTGTCCCTGGTGGGCAAGCACCACTGCTGATTATTACCATATGACTTGAGTTTGCCCTCTGATTCAGAGGTTCTGGTCTTCAGTATTGAGTGAGCTCGCTGAGGTCCTGGGTTGAAAAATCCCACTGTCCCCACTGGTTGTTCTGTTGGGAGCCTTGGAGGGGACTGGGGGCACAGGAACAGAACCTAGGAACCGCCTTGATGGTGGCCAAAAGAGACATTGCAGCACTTTGGAAATTGCCTACACTTCCCACCCTCTAGCAATGAGGCCAAGGGGTGGATTGGTGTGCAAGGCAGGATCGGCTGGTTTCTGAGGCCCGGGGTTGTCCCCTTAAGCATGAAAGACTGTGAGGGAAATGGCTGGGACAGATACCTTGAGCATTTCTTGGGACTCTGAGTTCACTGAAGTCACTGTATTGCTATCTGATTGTTACATTCTGGTGAGAGCTGTACTATGGTTGCTTGAATATGATGATTGAATAGGCTGATTGTATCATTACTGACCTTATTACGGATGACTCAATAAAAATTGTTTATCAAAAAATAAAATCTCTGCATTACGTATATGTTTGATACTTCAAAGGCAAACTTTCAAGTGAGTGGTTTTTAGGCTTGGTCTAGAGACCGCTTTAATTGTTTTGCCAGCCTCATGTAATAAAAGCAAATATCATCAAAAAGGGGGAGCAGCAGCGTTGGCAGTATGCCAAAAGATCAGGAGCATTAGATACCAAAAATAACGGCAGAGATTTATACGTTTATAGGTCACGATAATTTGTGGGCCAGACCTAAAGCCACAGTTTAAAGGTAATCCTGAAAAAGATAATGCCAAGCAAGCGAAGGAGTCTTTGAAAAAAATGCTGGAACAAACAAAAATCAAATAAAGGTGAAATAAATTCACGGTGAGAATCTCTGCAGCCAGAGAGCTCTGATTTTTTTTTTTTTAATTGTGATAATTTGAAACAGCCTGTCGGGTATCAGTATACTGATACACGCCCTTCTTGTTTCTTCCAGGACTTATCAGACAAGCAGTTCAAGAGAACAGAGCAGTCAGAACGTGACAAGATGAGCACGTGGAACCAAAAAAGGACTCACAATGCTCGTCTGATGTCATCATAAAGAAGTAAGAGAAACTTCCTCAACAAAATCCCCAATTCAAAAAACAGAAGGTTACGAGAATTTCAGCACAATGTGCCACACATATTGAGAATGTTACTGCAGAACAGGACGTCAGCAGATACTTTGCTAGGCAGCATGGCAGAGGTCACAATAGTTCACCAGAATCTTCAGGAGTGTCTTAATGTGATAGCAACTAACAACTACAAAAAAGTTGAAACCCCAGTTAGGCGAGTTGCCCCTTCAGACCGCTTTTATAAATTAAACATACATTTTTTCAGGTGCAAATTTTGCAGACTTCCTCAAGGGTATAAGAACATTCCAGGGCTGTTATCTGCCCCGGTGAAATCAATATTGCATGATATTGATCCAAAAGCAATGTCCTATGTCGATAACATATCTCTGATGGATCATGGCTTAAACACACATTTGACCAGGGCAGATCACATTGTTTTGGGATTTGCTGAACATGGCTACAAATTCAACTTTAAGGAAACAGAGATTGCCTTTCTCAGCACCCTATTTTTAGGATATGAGCTTTCAAATGAGGGGAAGAGCCTGGCACCACACTTCCTACAAAAGTGTGTACAATTACAACCAACAAACACCAACAAAAATCTACAATCCTTGTTAGGATTTTTGAATTTTGGCAGAACATACATACCAGATTATGCACAGCGCATAAAACCTCCTTGATTTAATTTGCCCACATTTTTCAAACAAATATTGGGCATCAAAGGGCACACAAATACTAAGATCACTACAAACTGGCATGCTTGAAACAAAACATCTACACACACGTGAAAACAAAACAAATTTGCTCATCCAGATAATTCGGGGTGCTATTGCCTTTACTTATGTCACATTCAATGAAGGTGACACAGAGCTGATTGCAAATAAATCGCATTTATATTCCAATGCTGAAATACATTTAGCTTCCACTGCAGTTCAGGTGGCTGTCATTAGAGAAAGACCACTGAAAACTCATGATTTTCGGAGTACAAGTGCCAGCCTTAGAGGCTGTCACAAAGGCTAGCATTCCAACTGCAAAAGCCTTATATCCACGATGGATAAAATGGGCCACTTCCTTGATCACCACTAATGCACACTCCATATTTGACCCGAAATTGCCAACTCAAGAGTTTTTCCAATATGAACTGGAGTAACCCAATCCCACTAACAATATGCCTCTTGATCTGTATAAATATATTATTTACACTGATGGCTCAGCTCAACCTCCTGTAGGTACCAAACATAAATACTTTGCGGCTTGTGCAGCTGTTTATAGAGTGATGAGGGGTGGAGAGTTCAACCCTCAACAATACTTTGCGCAGACACTTGGGGATTGCACTACACAATTAGATTAGCTAAAATCATTGATTTTTGGTACTGCAACATATGGATACCAAATTTCTGACACTTATAGTGTGTGATTCGTACTATTGGGTCCTGCATTTCAATGAAACTCTGCATTACTGGCACTTCAAGATATTCCAAGCCTCTAAAGTAAACACTATCAAGCATAAAGTGCTTTAGGGAAAGGTGCCAGAAATCGAAGACAAACTGCTGCAGACCCATGTAATACATACATTGGGACATCAACATGTTTGAATACATGTTGTAGGGAATTCACTGGCTGATGAAGTAGCAAAATCTGCAGCAATTACCATAAAAGTAGCTGCGATTACTTGTTCCCATACGGGGGTGGATGAAGAAATACTGGCTGCTGTGAACGCCAAAATCCTATCCAGTTAAATATTACTACCATTTAAGTGCCCAGAACATTACTAATGAAACTATTCCAGGGGTGGGTGAACGTGTGATCCCACACCAAGACCATAGACTAGAATTAATTCAATATTAACTGATTGGTAAGATCCCACAATTGAAATATCTTATAATTGAGAAGAAAATATATAAATTAAGTCACTTAAGTCCAATTCAGCACACTTTTATTTGAGGAGAGGTAATATATTCCAATATTTAGATTTCAAAGTTCAACAGAGTTTCAGCCTCTCAATTGGCACGTTTTGATTAAAGGAAAAGTGGTGTGTTCCAAAGAGATGAATTCAATGATGTTTCAGTCTGGGAAGAAATGGTATGTTCCAGAAATTAAGTTTCAACGTTCAGCGAAGTTGCAGCCAACACGTGTTTCGCCCCACACTGCGAGTACGCCAGGGCTTTCTCAAGGCTGTAAAAAATGTAAATGGTGTAAGGCTCAAGATAAATCTCAGACTAGATAGAGGTGACACCGAATGGGTGAATACCCAAAATGCAAAAGGAAAGAGCATGCAACCTTTTTTGCTATGCTCTCTGAGAAAAAGAGGTGAGTCTCCCCTTCATAGGGTTCACTAGGAAAAAATATTACGAACATCCTTAATATGAAAGATATTAATCAGTGTGTTATGATGTGGACAACATGCATCCTTATTACTGTGCTCACTTGGAAGAAGGAAAAGGATTAAAGGACAGTAGTGAAAATCCCCTATAAAAGTCCTGAAGTGATGTTTAGAAATCAAAATAAAATAAGAGAGGAATAATATCAGTGTTCAAAAGATTAATGAAGATATATCGATCATATGATTTCATGCTGGCACTAGACTGCGTGGTATTAGTAATATGGTTATCAAGTCAAGGAGAGAAAGTAACTAAGTATGGTATATAAAGTTTAAACCTTAACCTATATTGGTTACATACCACATCGTATAAAGTACAGAATTCTTCAGGCATAAATGCCACAGTAAATATGGAGGATCTGGACATAAAAAATATATATAACATTTTAGACAGTCTAGAATACATAATGTTATACAAATAGTAACTAACACATACTCTGTAATTCCCTACAAAGGCCCACATAGTCATTGTGTTCCAAACTTGTTGGTTTAAGGATTTGAGACAAATCCAAAAAGAATTGGTAAGAGTTAAAATCTCGATGAATAAGACAGATGGCCCCAAAATTTAAGGAGAACTAAAATTTTGTGTTGCCAACTAAGGGGCAGCATTAACGGACGGTAACTGATAAAAGTTATAAATAGAATGTAGCCGCTAAACGGCCCCCTGTACTATATAAAGGGCTAGTGAAGATATAGCTGTGTCCTTACAGAGTTATTGAAAACGGGCAGAGTTTGGAGTTCCGACGCGTCCTTCGGCAGATCTCAGAGGATGCACCGGAAAAACCTGCATTTAATAGCGGATGGCACAGATACAGAGGAAGGACTAAAGGATAACTAAAAATAGTTGAAATAGTGGCGTCGCCGTAGAATGGCGGCACCATTTTGAAAGGGGGAAGCTAGTTGGAACCTAACTTCCGAAAATTTATAAGTTCTTGAAAAGATAATAGTAATGAAACGTAGAAAGAAAAACGGAAAAAGAATATAAAGGCCGGGCGCTGGGCTGTACATTAGAGAGAATAGTACTAACTCCTAAATATAATTAAAGGAAAAAGAAAAAGGAAAAATGGCTGCTGTGAATGCCAAAATCCTATCCAGTTAAATATTACTACCATTTAAGTGCCTAGAACATTACTAATGAAACTATTTCAGGGGTGGCTGAACGTGTGATCCCACTCCAAAACCATAGACTAGAATGAGTTCAAGCAGTGCACTAGGGTGTTGCTTCTGCCCATGTTGGTGTTGTGGCTAAAACTTCCTTGTTAAAATAAACATTATGGTTGGCATGGTCTGTACAAACAGGCAAAACAGTATGTCCTTAGTTGTGACATTTGCCAGCAAATAAAGGCTCCACCATTAAGTGCCCACTGCAGACACCCCTTTGAGTCTCAAACAAGCCTATTCAGTGTTTGTAGTTGGACCATTGGTAGTCCCTTAAATTCTAATGGTGCATACAGATACATACTACTTGCTGTGGAGTCTTGCTCCAGATTCCTTTAGGTGTGGCCACAACGATTGGCTGACACATGCATTGTTATAAAAGATTTGCAAGTCTTTGTTGGGACATATGCAGGACCTGCATTCCACTTGGACCAGGGTCCTGCCTTTGCCTCCAAAGCATACAGGGACAGCTTGGGAACCCTGGGTGTAGCTCTGCATTTTTCCCCCCATCATCCCAAAGGAAATTTGATAGTGGAGAGAAGTAACTGAGACGCAAAGCAATCCTTAACATCTAGAGTATTAGGTTCAGGACGCAGTTGGATCCATCACCTTTATGGGGTCCAGAGAGCATTAAATAATCTGCCTAGAAGGTCATTGGGTGGCTGTACCTCATATTAGTTACTGTTTGCCATCCCAATGTACGTACCAGATCTTGATTAACCTGGCGCAGCGGGGACAGAGGGTCTTTTTTACATAAATGAGCGTCTCACTGTCTTACAGGAACTCCAAGACTTGGGAGATGAGCATTCCACTGCTGTGGGAATGAGGGATACACCAGCATCTACAGGTTGGATTTCAAAAGTTGGGGATCTAGTCAGAGAAAAGATTGCAGTTAGAAAAGAATTTAGCCCATCATACCATGCACCGGTGCCAGTCATTGGAATTCAAGGTACCAGAACTGATCTTGCCATCCCTTGCTGGTTATAAACAAAAATGTTTTGTCTTCTTTGATCAAGTCAAATTACATCATGTGGCTGATCCTGCTCAGTATGCCATAAGAACTCCTGGGTAGTTCCCTAACCTCTCACTACTCTACAGATAATACCTTTTCAAGCATCAAACAACACAGAAATTATTTACCCTAGGCTGGGGAGGGCGAGAATGAACTTTTGTTGATTCCAATTACTGCTACAAGCAGCAGAAACCCACCAGAAGTAGGTCTGCAGTCTTTAACTACTTCTTACAACAACAGAGTTGTTTATGATGAACAACCTTTAGTGTTCCCTTTCACCTGTATCTGCTCCTGTCTTCAGACAGACTGCTTCTGGGATACTTTGTCAACATTGACAACTTCTCTTCAGACTCTTCTGAACCTTCACTTCATGGAATACATAAGCTTTTTGCACTGAATGAAACACGCTTATCTGATCTGTCCATGGTCCTATCTGTGGATTACACTCATCTTGCTTGCTCTCTTTTTATGGATTGGATTTGTGATTGTCTTCTTCTTGCTTATAAATGGGCATTATCTCCCTGAACGCTCTGCTGTTGAACTGGTAGATGAGGGACTGAAGATTTATTTGTCTTCCCACAAAGTACGATGGGACTTGTCCTTAGTGAACGTTTCTGTTGTTCCAGTTCCTTATGGGATTGTTTGAGATAATGTTCCATATGATATATTTGGTCCCACAGAAGCTATTCAGATTCCTTATGTTTTCAAAGTTTCTGTGGACAGTATCATAACACCCTGTTTTGTGTCTGATGATTGGGATGTGAAAGCAGTTTGTTTAATGCTTTCTGAGCTTGAATGTTATACCGTATTTGAAAGTGAAGATATGTGTTAGAAATGGGGTCTTTGGTTGGCAGTCAGGTTACCCCCTGTCCAAGCAAGGACCGTCACTCTAGTCAGGGTAAGTCACACACAATACAAATTATCCTGTGCCCACCCTCTGGTAGCTTGGAACTGAGCAGTCAGGCTTAACTTAGAAGGCAATGTGTAAAGTATTTGTGTAATAAATCATACAATACCACAATATAACACCACAAAAATACACCACACAGTGTTTAGAAAAATATATAATATTTATCTGAATAAATGCAGGTCAAAACGATTAAAGATTAAATAAGCAAATGTAGGGATATCACTGAAAGTGATATCAAGTGTCTTTAGAGTTAAAAGATTACTGTAAAAGCAATAAAAAGTGCCTTAAGTTCTCCTAGAAACAACAAGTGTCTCTTGCAGGGCAAAGTACCTGGTTTGCGTTGAAAAATCCTGCAAAGGACCGCAGAGGAGATGCGTGTAAAACGGTGAGTGTGTGTCGGTTTCGCCCCTTCGCACATGGACTTGCGTCATTATTTTCCACGCAGGGAAGATGTTGCGCTGATCTCCGGCATGTGGACTTGGATCCTCTTCGGAATGCGGGGTTTTCAGACGCCCCGGGGACGATGCGTGGAATCCTGGGCTTGCGGAGCGAAGTCACAGCGGCTGCGTCAATTCCGGTAGGCGATGCGTGGAACTTTCTTCCACACGGCAGGAGCTGCATCGATTCCCCTCAGGAAGTCAGGCATTGTCGTTCTGAGTCGGCTTGCGTCGATCCAGTAGGGCTGTGCGTTGACGTTCCGGTCGTGTCGCTGGCGCTGCGTCGATCTTCTGTTTGCAAAGTCGGGTAGGTCGAAATTGTCACCGCAAGCAGGCTGTGCGTCGTTCTTGCCAGGTTGTGCGTTGAATTTTCGCCACACGGGGATTTCAGCTGCAGGAGAGAAGTCTTTTTGGTCCTGAGACTTCAGGGAACAGGAGGCAAGCTCTATCCAAGCCCTTGGAGAGCACTTATGCAGCAAGTGAAGAGAGCAGCAAGACAGCAGGGCAACAGCAAGACTGCAGTCCTCTTCAGAAAGCAGTCAGGTGAGTCATTTAGGCAGCCAGCAGCTCTTCTTGTCAGGGTGCAGGTTCTGGTTCAGGTTTCTTCTCCAGGAAGTGTCTAAGGGGGTAGGGCAGAGGCCCTGTTTTTATACCCAAATGTGCCTTTGAAGGGGGGGAAACTTCAAAGAGTGGCTTAAAAGTGTACCAGGTCCCTTTTCAGTTCAATCCTGTCTGCCAGGGTCCCAGTAGGGGGTGTGGCAGTCCTTTGTGTGAGAGCAGGCCCTCCACCCTCCCAGCCCAGGAAGGCCCATTCAAAATGCAGATCTATGCAAGTGAGGCTGAGTATACTGTGTTTGGGGTGTGTCTGAGTTAATGCACAAGGAGCTGTCATCTAGACCCAGCCAGACGTGGATTGTAAGGCACAGAAAGATTTAAGTGCAGAGAAATGCTCACTTTCTAAAAGTGGCATTTCTAAAATAGTGATATTAAATCCAACTTCACCAGTCAACAGGACTTTGTATTACCATTCTGGCAATACTAAATATGACCTTCTAACTCCTTTCAGATCAGCAGCTTCCACTCAAACAATGTATGAGGGCAGCCCCAATATTAGCCTATGAAGGAAGCAGGCCTCACAGTAGTGTAAAAACGAATTTAGGAGTTTTACACTATCAGGACATGTAAACTACACAGGTACATGTCCTGCCTTTTACCCACACAGCACCCTGCCGTAGGGGTTACCTAAGGCACACCTTAGGGGTGACTTATGTGTAGAAAAAGAGGAGTTTTAGGTTTGGAAAGTGCTTTTAAATGCTAAGTCGAAATGGCAGTGAAACTGCGCACACACAGGCCTTGCAATTGCAGGCCTGAGACAAGGTTAAGGGGCTACTGAAGTGGGTGGCACATTCAGTGCTGCAGGCCCACTAGTAGCTTTTAATCTGCAGGCCCTGGGCACACATAGTGCACTCTACTAGGGACTTATAAGTAAATTAAAAAGCCCGAATGGGTGTGATCCAATGTTACCATGTTTAAAGGAAGAGAGCATAAGCACTTTAGCACTGGTTAGCAATGGTAAAGTACGCAGAGTCTAAAAACCAGCAAAAACAGTATCTCAAAAGTGGAGGGAGGCAGGCAAAAAGTTAGGGGTGACCACCCTAAGGCTAACAGGTCTAACAATATGTATATGAAATCTGTAAATTAGGGCGAAATGTTTTATCACCACCATTATGTGCACCATTACCTACATAGAGCTAGTACTTCACACACAGTTTTTAATTACACACAATGGGAACGTTGTCCAACTCCACCAGAGGAGAGTTCTAAAACATATTCAGATAAATTTACATATTTTACTAGGCAAGATATTTCTGATTCTATAACATATTACTTCAAACTATCTCAGTTCAAGCAAGGAAAACATCCTGACCGATTTTAAATTTATTTATTCAAATTCATTTGTTTCCCAACTAGTTATTGAGGGTTATGCCTATTGAAAAGATACAGTTGTTTTAAAATCAGTTCGGGGAACAAAAGATAGGCTAGTACAGGGCATGGATGCCTCATTTACAGCATGTCTGATTCCATTAAAATAGTTTTTCTTAATGACTCTGTTTAGCAGACAACTTGCCTAGGTTTATCAAATATTACAGACTTGCACATGCCCAATGTTCCCTCAAATTTTACAGTTGGCAAAGTCTGGTAAATTACACAGAAATGAACCCTCAACGGGACCATCACAAGATCCATGTCTGTAGACAATACCAATTGCTGTGCAAGACACACATCCAGTGGCCACTCAAAAGCGCACCAAAAACAGCGAAACACAGGCTGCATGAAGTAGAACCATACTTGTCAAAAAGTCAAAGACCAGTTGTTTTTTAGTTCCTCCAACAAAGATACTCCAAAGTGCAGAATCATGGGTTCACAACATAGCTGGACATGCAGTAGGTCAACTACCATTAGCTTTGAGATGGGGCATCCATTGCAGAGCAAAAATATTAATAGTAAAATACTGCCCATTAAAGCCAATACAAGCAGTATGCCTCCAAAAACATCTGAATACAGGGAGTGTATAAAGGATGGAATTACTCCAAAGACCATTTTAGTACCTTATATCAAAGAGAGGGTAAAAATCTTATTAAAAGGACCTAATGATTCACCAGTCCAACATGAGGTGATCCTTTATTATTATTATTATCAAAATCACTTCCAATGATTCTCATATTATTAAAATTCTAATCGTTTGATCCGAACTTTATGTTAAGAAGTAACTTAGTGAATTGGCCTAAAAGGAAATTCTATATTTTATTGGTTACCGACAACACTAACCCACTGTAAACTTTAATTTAACTGTTAATTCTATGTATCTTGATGTGACGTTTTAAATGTAAATTGTTTTAATTGTTATGGGCGGTTTGGCTGAAACAATAAAGATTTGAATTTGAATGTGAAATAGCTCTAAAACTGCAGACTCTCAGAAGGGGAGGTTTGGGTCAGTAAAGCTTGTCATAGTGTCTTAGGTTCACAGTAGCCAGCCTGAAGCTTGCCCTGGATTTGTGATACTAAACCAGAGTTGGAAACAAAAACAAACCAACAGAAAAACAGGGCCTGGCCAAAGGCCAAGCTCTGGTGTCCAACTTTTAAGTACAGTCGGGGGTTGGTTGGACACAGAGACTCTCTGTAGATGAGAATCTGTGACTAACCCCTGTTGCGCATGGTCAAAAGCCATGCACAACGGATGCTGGAAATTAAGTGTTCTATTAAAAACCCACGAATTCACTGACAAAACAGATTGAGAGTCTGACCTTTTACCATTCCTGGCTTCAAACTTTTGCTGCAAATATAGCAAAATGCTTTGTCAGTTTTCTAGCTTTGCGTGGTTGGCACTGCACTAATCCTAGTCTTAAAAACTCTAACAGAACAACAGGCATTTGAAATGCGTTTTGGTTGTGCTGTACAGTGCTCCATATAAAGGAGCTTCTCCCCACCTAAAGCTTGGGAACTACCAGGATTCCTTACTTCACTTTGCATACTTTCAACCTGAAAGGGCTATACATAGCTGTCACCACTGTGTAGTCATAGTAACGTCAGCGTTTCTTAGGAAATGCCTTTTTTTGTTTTGCTAATAATTTAGGGCCCAGTTAGACGAATCTCCACAAAACTATCTAAAAATTTGCTACTTTTTGACTAATTTGTGCATGGTAAGTTTTGGGGTGATCTGTGCCACGGGCCTGAGAAAAAGGGCAGGGTCCCAAAACGCAAAATCTCCATGCATTTTCCATAGACTACTTTAGGCATGGCTAAGGCAAAAAGTAGCTGAACGAAGTTACACCAAATTTAGCAGAAAGCTAGATTTTGGTCTTCAGAATGTGTTTTTGTGAATTGATGTAGATCCGTTCAATAGTTTTTGAGAAATTGAGGTTGAAATATATTTATTTATCTGGATGGTTGGGTCCACAGGAGGCTTCTGAGTCTTGCTGGAGCACCAATTGAACAACAGAGCATTCTAATTGGCCCAGACAGCTTTTTTCCCTTGGTCCAACTCGTTCCCAAGGGAATGAGCTCTCTGATTGGCTACCAGCAATAAGGAAAAAAAAAATTGTTGGCAACCATTACAAGACTCAGGAACTTAGGGCCTTATTGTGAGTCTGGTGGTCAACAGTCCACCAGACTTGCAGTGGCGGTTGGACCGCTGTTGTGGGAGTCTGACCACCACATAAAAAGGTTGGTGGGCAGACACACCAACCTACCACCGTCCCCACCAGGATCTGGGATCCCGACGGGATGATGGCACTGCAGGCTGTAATCAGCCAGGGCGGTGCTTAAGTCAGCGTTGCTCTGCTGATTACAATCTTGTTGGAACTGGTGTTCACTATTTTGGTTTTCTCTGAACAGTTGTATACCGATCGATTTAACACTGCACTTAATGAATGTTTCCCATATATCTGTGGTCAATTGTTAATGTGATCTATGCTACCCGGGTCAATGTTGTACATAATGTTTGTTTTCAGCTTCTAAGTGAGTTGTATCTGTGATGGCAATAATAATGGCTGATATTCTCCTGAGGTATTTTGTGCTTTCTCTCAGGCCAATTATGCCATTAGTAATTTATAGAGCAATATGCGTGAAAGTGAGTTTTGGGTGATGTCATCAGTGATTGTTAGCAATGATGTTATGTGCAATGCCATCAGTGATGACACATATGATGTCATAGAACATTCCATGAGTGATGTCATATATGAGGCCATAAGCAGGTAATGGTGGGGCCTAAGTTATAGTTAGTGATGCTAACTATAACTGCTGATTATCTGTCTTTTTTAGTTCAAAATGTTAATGTTGTCACTGACAAATTCACCTATTGCGCTACTCCAAACTTTGGTTTCTTCAGTACATTTTAGGGCTTTTTTAAAGTAAATTATTATTTATTTTTTTTGTGTTATTTTAGAATGATTTTTAATATATCTTGTGTGTAGACATTCATTTGCAAAAGTGTTACTTTTATTGTAACATAATATGAAAGGGTTCAAAGTTTACAAAATGTTTCTAAAACTGATGTGTGAGTATAGAACAGAGTAATGCAACAATATTTGTGTTGTGATTGGTCATCTCCTCTGTTCTTGTAACTGTCTCATTGGGAGCTTGCCCCAGCAATCTATTTTTAAGGTGTCATTACTCTTGCAAGATGATGTGTGGTGGGATTTGCCTCTCCTTTTAGACCTCTCTCTCAAATTACAGGTGTGCTTAGTAGTGTGTGTGGATTGATTGACCTCTCCTTTCAGACCTCTCTCTCAGATGACAGCTGTGCATAGTAATGAGTGGGGAGGCACTTTCAGATCTCTCTCTAATTGACAGGTACCTATAGTAGGGTGTGTGCATGGACTGCCCTCTCCTTCGAGACCTCTCTTTCAGATGACAGGTGTTGATACTAGGGTGAGTGGATGGACTGGCCTCTCCTTTGAGACCTCTCTCTCAGATGATGGCTGTGCTTAGTAGTGAGTGGGGAGGGACTGGCCTCTCCTTTGTGAACTCTCTCTCAGATGACAAATGTGTGTATTAGAGAGTGACAGACCTCCTCTTTGAGATTTCCCTGTCAGATGATGGGTGTGCTTATACGGTGTGTAGATGAACTGCCCTCTCTTTTAAGACTTCTCTCTCAGATGACAGGTGTGCGTAGTAGGATGTGTGGATGGATAAGCCTCTCCTTCCAGACTACTCATTCAAATGATGGGTGTGTGTAATATGATGTGTGGATAGATGGCCTCTCCTTTGAGACCTGTCTCTCCGATTACGGTTGCACATAGTAAAGTGTATAGTGAGTGACAGACCTTTACTTTCAGACCTCTCTTTCAGCTGATGTGTGTTTGTAGTTGGGTGTGTGGATGGACTGCACACTCCTAAGAGACCTCTCTCTCAGATGATGGGTGTGTGCAGTAATGAATGAGTAGGGACTGGCCTCTCCTTTAAGGTCTCTGTGAAATGATGTCTGTGCTTAGTAGGGTGTGTGGCTGGACTGCGCTCTCCTTTTAGGCCTCGCTCTGCTATGGTGGATGTGCATGGTAGGGTGTGGAGAGGGACTGGCCGAAGGTTCTCCAATGTTTTCTATAGTGAGAGCTACTTCTGATCAGTGAAAATCATTGTGAGCTATTGAAAGCTAAACAACTTGTGCATTGTTACCAGACACCACCACGCCCAGCTTCATTGACTTTAAGCTTAATATCCATATAGCAAGATGCTATGGTTTGAACAAAATACTTTGACTAGGGTCACTATGGCAGGGCTGCAATGTGTCAGTGAGAGTGTGGTCTTTGGAAATGTATGTACATGTGTGTACGAATGAGATATGTGTACAGTATAGGTGACTAAAAGCTTGTGTCATATGTACTTGTGACACAGTACATATGTTTTACCATATATGGTACCATTACATGTGTAACATAAACATGCAGCCATTTATGAAATGGGAGAAAGGTAACGAGCAGAACAATGTTCTGCTCAAATATTCATATTATGGAACTTTTTTTGCACTTTAAATTTCTCCTACTCAAAATAATGGCTGTATTTTTCACCTATAAATATGGCACTCTGTCTACCAGCCACTGGGAGCAAGACACCTGCTGTTTCTAAAGGCGACACTTTAAAATGGGAGAAAATTAAAATTAAGAGTTAACTTAATCATTAAGGTAACTTCCAGTTTAATTTTCTCCCATTTAAAAGCATTCATCAGCAAAACTCATTTTGTTCTCATGCTCCAATACCGAGAGGACAAGGATTTTTATTTAAGAGTTAAGAGCTCTGTGCTTCAATTCTTCACCTCTGTGCTCCAGCCTGGGTCATAAATCCAACTGCACACTGCTCAGTATCAGGCCCTGCTATCTGCAGCCTGATAATAATAATATAAAATAAACATAGCCTTCCATTAATTTTAAAAGGAACATGTGACCCTGTGCTGATTTAACCCCTTCGCTGCCAGGCCTTTTCCCCCTCCTGTGCCAGGCCTTTTTTTGCCTATTTGGGGCAGTTCGCGCTTAGGCCCTCATAACTTTTTGTCCACATAAGCTAACCAAGCCAAATTTGCGTCCTTTTTTTCCAACATCCTAGGGATTCTAGAGGTACCCAGACTTTGTGGGTTCCCTTGAAGGAGGCCAAGAAATTGGCCAAAATACAGTGAAAATTTCGTTTTTTTTAAAAAAAATGGACAAAGTGGCTGCAGAAGAAGGCTTGTGGATTTCCCCCTGAAAATGGCATCAACAAAGGGTTTGTAGTGCTAAACTCAGCAGCTTCCTAGCTTTCAGGAACAGGCAGACTTGAATCAGAAAACCCAATTTTTCAACACAATTTTGGCATTTTACTGGGGCATACCCCATTTTTGCAATTTTTTGTGCTTTCAGCCTCCTTCCAGTCAGTGACAGGAATGGGCATGAAACCAATGCTGGATCCCAGAAACCTAACCATTTCTGAAAAGTAGACAAAATTATGAATTCAGCAAGGGGTCATTTGTGTAGATCCTACAAGGGTTTCCTACAGAAAATAACAGCTGAAAAAGAAAAATATTGAAATTGAGGTGAAAAAAACATCAATTTTTCTCTACGTTTTACTCTGTAACTTTTCCCTGCAATGTCAGATTATGGAAAGCAATATACCGTTACGTCTGCTGGACTCCTCTGGTTGCGGGGATATATAGGGCTTGTAGGTTCATCAAGAACCCGAGGAACCCAGAGCCAATAAATGAGCTGCACCCTGCAGTGCGTTTTCATTCTATACCGGGTATACAGCAATTCATTTGCTGAAATATAAAGAGTAAAAAATTGCTATCAAGAAAACCTTTGCATTTCCTAAAAGGGCACAAGATAAGGTGCTGAGGAGCAGTGGTTATTTGCACATCTCTGAATTCCGGGGTGACCATACAAGCATGTGAATTATAGGGAATTTCTCAAATAGATGTCTTTTTTACACACTCTCCTATATTTGGAAGGAAAAAATGTAGAGAAAAACAAGGGGCAATAGCACTTGTTTTGCTAATCTATGTTCCCCCAAGTCTCCCGATAAAAATGATACCTCACTTGCGTGGGTAGGCCTAGCGCGCGCGACAGGAAACGCCCCAAAGCGCAACGTGGACACATCCAAAATTTTGGGAGAAAACAGAGGTGTTTTTTGCGAAGTGCCTACCTGTAGATTTTGGCCTCTAGCTCAGCCGGAACCTAGGGAAACCTACCAAACCTGTGCATTTCTGAAAACTAGAGACCTAGGGGAATCCAAGGAGGGGTGACTTGCGGGGCTCGGACCAGGTTCTGTTACCCAGAATCCTTTGCAAACCTCCAAATTTGGCTAAAAAAACACATGTCCCTCACATTTCTGTGGCAGAAAGTTCTGGAATCTGAGAGGAGCTACAAATTTCCTTCCACCCAGCGTTCCCCCAAGTCTCCCGATAAAAATGATACCTCACTTGCGTGGGTAGGCCTAGCGCCGGCGACAGGAAACACCCCAAAGCGCAACGTGGACACATCCTAAATTTTGGAAAAAAACAGAGGTGTTTTTTGCGAAGTGCCTACCTGTAGATTTTGGCCTCTAGCTCAGCCGGCACGTAGGGAAACCTACCAAACCTGTGCATTTCTGAAAACTAGAGACCTAGGGGAATCCAAGGAGGGGTGACTTGCGGGGCTCGGACCAGGTTCTGTTACCCAGAATCCTTTGCAAACCTCAAAATTTGGCTAAAAAAACACATGTCCCTCACATTTCTGTGGCAGAAAGTTCTGGAATCTGAGAGGAGCTACAAATTTCCTTCCACCCAGCGTTCCCCCAAGTCTCCCGATAAAAATGATACATCACTTGCGTGGGTAGGCCTAGCGCCGGCGACAGGAAACACCCCAAAGCGCAACGTGGACACATCCTAAATTTTGGAAAAAAACAGAGGTGTTTTTTGCGAAGTGCCTACCTGTAGATTTTGGCCTGTAGCTCAGCCGGCACCTAGGGAAACCTACCAAACCTGTGCATTTCTGAAAACTAGAGACCTAGGGGAATCCAAGGAGGGGTGACTTGCGGGGCTCGGACCAGGTTCTGTTACCCAGAATCCTTTGCAAACCTCAAAATTTGGCAAAAAAAACACATGTCCCTCACATTTCTGTGGCAGAAAGTTCTGGAATCTGAGAGGAGCTACAGATTTCCTTCCACCCAGCGTTCCCCCAAGTCTCCCGATAAAAATGATACCTCACTTGCGTGGGTAGGCCTAGCGCCGGCGACAGGAAACACCCCAAAGCGCAACGTGGACACATCCTAAATTTTGGAAAAAAACAGAGGTGTTTTTTGCGAAGTGCCTACCTGTAGATTTTGGCCTCTAGCTCAGCGGGCACCTAGGGAAACCTACCAAACCTGTGCATTTCTGAAAACTAGAGACCTAGGGGAATCCAAGTAGGGGTGACTTGCGGGGCTCTGACCAGGTTCTGTTACCCAGAATCCTTTGCAAATCTCAAAATTTGGCTAAAAAAACACATGTCCCTCACATTTCTGTGGCAGAAAGTTCTGGAATCTCAGAGGAGCTACAAATTTCCTTCCACCCAGCGTTCCCCCAAGTCTCCCGATAAAAATGATACCTCACTTGCGTGGGTAGGCCTAGCGCCGGCGACAGGAAACACCCCAAAGCGCAACGTGGACACATCCTAAATTTTGGAAAAAAACAGAGGTGTTTTTTGCAAAGTGCCTACCTGTAGATTTTGGCCTGTAGCTCAGCCGGCACCTAGGGAAACCTACCAAACCTGTGCATTTCTGAAAACTAGAGACCTAGGGGAATCTAAGGAGGGGTGACTTGCGGGGCTCTGACCAGGTTCTGTTACCCAGAATCCTTTGCAAACCTCAAAATTTGGCTAAAAAAACACATGTCCCTCACATTTCTGTGGCAGAAAGTTCTGGAATCTGAGAGGAGCTACAAATTTCCTTCCACCCAGCGTTCCCCCAAGTCTCCCGATAAAAATGATACCTCACTTGCGTGGGTAGGCCTAGCGCCGGCGACAGGAAACACCCCAAAGCGCAACGTGGACACATCCTAAATTTTGGGAAAAAACAGAGGTGTTTTTTGCGAAGTGCCTACCTGTAGATTTTGGCCTGTAGCTCAGCCGGCACCTAGGGAAACCTACCAAACCTGTGCATTTCTGAAAACTAGAGACCTAGGGGAATCCAACGAGGGGTGACTTGCGGGGCTCGGACCAGGTTCTGTTACCCAGAATCCTTTGCAAACCTCAAAATTTGGCTAAAAAAACACACGTCCCTCACATTTCTGTGGCAGAAAGTTCTGGAATCTGAGAGGAGCTACAAATTTCCTTCCACCCAGCGTTCCCCCAAGTCTCCCGATAAAAATGATACCTCACTTGCGTGGGTAGGCCTAGCGCCGGCGACAGGAAACACCCCAAAGCGCAACGTGGACACATCCTAAATTTTGGAAAAAAACAGAGGTGTTTTTTGCGAAGTGCCTACCTGTAGATTTTGGCCTCTAGCTCAGCCGGCACCTAGGGAAACCTACCAAACCTGTGCATTTCTGAAAACTAGAGACCTAGGGGAATCCAAGGAGGGGTGACTTGTGGGGCTCGGACCAGGTTCTGTTACCCAGAATCCTTTGCAAACCTCAAAATTTGGCTAAAAAAACACATGTCCCTCACATTTCTGTGGCAGAAAGTTCTGGAATCTCAGAGGAGCTACAAATTTCCTTCCACCCAGCGTTCCCCTAAGTCTCCCGATAAAAATGATACCTCACTTGCGTGGGTAGGCCTAGCGCCGGCGACAGGAAACACCCCAAAGCGCAACGTGGACACATCCTAAATTTTGGAAAAAAACAGAGGTGTTTTTTGCGAAGTGCCTACCTGTAGATTTTGGCCTGTAGCTCAGCCGGCACCTAGGGAAACCTACCAAACCTGTGCATTTCTGAAAACTAGAGACCTAGGGGAATCCAAGAAGGGGTGACTTGCGGGGCTCGGACCAGGTTCTGTTACCCAGAATCCTTTGCAAACCTCAAAATTTGGCTAAAAAAACACATGTCCCTCACATTTCTGTGGCAGAAAGTTCTGGAATCTGAGAGGAGCTACAAATTTCCTTCCACCCAGCGTTCCCCCAAGTCTCCCGATAAAAATGATACCTCACTTGCGTGGGTAGGCCTAGCGCCGGCGACAGGAAACACCCCAAAACGCAACGTGGACACATCCTAAATTTTGGAAAAAAACAGAGGTGTTTTTTGCGAAGTGCCTACCTGTAGATTTTGGCCTCTAGCTCAGCCGGCACCTAGGGAAACCTACCAAACCTGTGCATTTCTGAAAACTAGAGACCTAGGGGAATCCAAGGAGGGGTGACTTGCGGGGCTCGGACCAGGTTCTGTTACCCAGAATCCTTTGCAAACCTCAAAATTTGGCAAAAAAAACACATGTCCCTCACATTTCTGTGGCAGAAAGTTCTGGAATCTGAGAGGAGCTACAGATTTCCTTCCACCCAGCGTTCCCCCAAGTCTCCCGATAAAAATGATACCTCACTTGCGTGGGTAGGCCTAGCGCCGGCGACAGGAAACACCCCAAAGCGCAACGTGGACACATCCTAAATTTTGGAAAAAAACAGAGGTGTTTTTTGCGAAGTGCCTACCTGTAGATTTTGGCCTCTAGCTCAGCGGGCACCTAGGGAAACCTACCAAACCTGTGCATTTCTGAAAACTAGAGACCTAGGGGAATCCAAGTAGGGGTGACTTGCGGGGCTCTGACCAGGTTCTGTTACCCAGAATCCTTTGCAAATCTCAAAATTTGGCTAAAAAAACACATGTCCCTCACATTTCTGTGGCAGAAAGTTCTGGAATCTCAGAGGAGCTACAAATTTCCTTCCACCCAGCGTTCCCCCAAGTCTCCCGATAAAAATGATACCTCACTTGCGTGGGTAGGCCTAGCGCCGGCGACAGGAAACACCCCAAAGCGCAACGTGGACACATCCTAAATTTTGGAAAAAAACAGAGGTGTTTTTTGCAAAGTGCCTACCTGTAGATTTTGGCCTGTAGCTCAGCCGGCACCTAGGGAAACCTACCAAACCTGTGCATTTCTGAAAACTAGAGACCTAGGGGAATCTAAGGAGGGGTGACTTGCGGGGCTCTGACCAGGTTCTGTTACCCAGAATCCTTTGCAAACCTCAAAATTTGGCTAAAAAAACACATGTCCCTCACATTTCTGTGGCAGAAAGTTCTGGAATCTGAGAGGAGCTACAAATTTCCTTCCACCCAGCGTTCCCCCAAGTCTCCCGATAAAAATGATACCTCACTTGCGTGGGTAGGCCTAGCGCCGGCGACAGGAAACACCCCAAAGCGCAACGTGGACACATCCTAAATTTTGGGAAAAAACAGAGGTGTTTTTTGCGAAGTGCCTACCTGTAGATTTTGGCCTGTAGCTCAGCCGGCACCTAGGGAAACCTACCAAACCTGTGCATTTCTGAAAACTAGAGACCTAGGGGAATCCAACGAGGGGTGACTTGCGGGGCTCGGACCAGGTTCTGTTACCCAGAATCCTTTGCAAACCTCAAAATTTGGCTAAAAAAACACACGTCCCTCACATTTCTGTGGCAGAAAGTTCTGGAATCTGAGAGGAGCTACAAATTTCCTTCCACCCAGCGTTCCCCCAAGTCTCCCGATAAAAATGATACCTCACTTGCGTGGGTAGGCCTAGCGCCGGCGACAGGAAACACCCCAAAGCGCAACGTGGACACATCCTAAATTTTGGAAAAAAACAGAGGTGTTTTTTGCGAAGTGCCTACCTGTAGATTTTGGCCTCTAGCTCAGCCGGCACCTAGGGAAACCTACCAAACCTGTGCATTTCTGAAAACTAGAGACCTAGGGGAATCCAAGGAGGGGTGACTTGTGGGGCTCGGACCAGGTTCTGTTACCCAGAATCCTTTGCAAACCTCAAAATTTGGCTAAAAAAACACATGTCCCTCACATTTCTGTGGCAGAAAGTTCTGGAATCTCAGAGGAGCTACAAATTTCCTTCCACCCAGCGTTCCCCTAAGTCTCCCGATAAAAATGATACCTCACTTGCGTGGGTAGGCCTAGCGCCGGCGACAGGAAACACCCCAAAGCGCAACGTGGACACATCCTAAATTTTGGAAAAAAACAGAGGTGTTTTTTGCGAAGTGCCTACCTGTAGATTTTGGCCTGTAGCTCAGCCGGCACCTAGGGAAACCTACCAAACCTGTGCATTTCTGAAAACTAGAGACCTAGGGGAATCCAAGAAGGGGTGACTTGCGGGGCTCGGACCAGGTTCTGTTACCCAGAATCCTTTGCAAACCTCAAAATTTGGCTAAAAAAACACATGTCCCTCACATTTCTGTGGCAGAAAGTTCTGGAATCTGAGAGGAGCTACAAATTTCCTTCCACCCAGCGTTCCCCCAAGTCTCCCGATAAAAATGATACCTCACTTGCGTGGGTAGGCCTAGCGCCGGCGACAGGAAACACCCCAAAACGCAACGTGGACACATCCTAAATTTTGGAAAAAAACAGAGGTGTTTTTTGCGAAGTGCCTACCTGTAGATTTTGGCCTCTAGCTCAGCCGGCACCTAGGGAAACCTACCAAACCTGTGCATTTCTGAAAACTAGAGACCTAGGGGAATCCAAGGAGGGGTGACTTGCGGGGCTCAGACCAGGTTCTGTTACCCAGAATCCTTTGCAAACCTCAAAATTTGGCTAAAAAAACACATGTTCCTCACATTTCTGTGGCAGAAAGTTCTGGAATCTGAGAGGAGCTACAAATTTCCTTCCACCCAGCGTTCCCCCAAGTCTCCCGATAAAAATGATACCTCACTTGCGTGGGTAGGCCTAGCGCCGGCGACAGGAAACACCCCAAAGCGCAACGTGGACACATCCTAAATTTTGGAAAAAAACAGAGGTGTTTTTTGCAAAGTGCCTACCTGTAGATTTTGGCCTCTAGCTCAGCCGGCACCTAGGAAAACCTACCAAACCTGTGCATTTCTGAAAACTAGAGACCTAGGGGAATCCAACGAGGGGTGACTAGCGGGGCTCGGACCAGGTTCTGTTACCCAGAATCCTTTGCAAACCTCAAAATTTGGCTAAAAAAACACATGTCCCTCACATTTCTGTGGCAGAAAGTTCTGGAATCTGAGAGGAGCTACAAATTTCCTTCCACCCAGCGTTCCCCCAAGTCTCCCGATAAAAATGATACCTCACTTGCGTGGGTAGGCCTAGCGCCGGCGACAGGAAACACCCCAAAGCGCAACGTGGACACATCCTAAATTTTGGAAAAAAACAGAGGTGTTTTTTGCGAAGTGCCTACCTGTAGATTTTGGCCTGTAGCTCAGCCGGCACCTAGGGAAACCTACCAAACCTGTGCATTTCTGAAAACTAGAGACCTAGGGGAATCCAACGAGGGGTGACTTGCGGGGCTCGGACCAGGTTCTGTTACCCAGAATCCTTTGCAAACCTCAAAATTTGGCTAAAAAAACACATGTCCCTCACATTTCTGTGGCAGAAAGTTCTGGAATCTGAGAGGAGCTGCAAATTCCCTTCCACCCAGCGTTCCCCCAAGTCTCCCGATAAAAATGATACCTCACTTGCGTGGGTAGGCCTAGCGCCGGCGACAGGAAACACCCCAAAGAGCAACGTGGAGACATCCTAAATTTTGGAAAAAAACAGAGGTGTTTTTTGCGAAGTGCCTACCTGTAGATTTTGGCCTCTAGCTCAGCCGGCACCTAGGGAAACCTACCAAACCTGTGCATTTCTGAAAACTAGAGACCTAGGGGAATCCAAGGAGGGGTGACTTGCGGGGCTTGGACCAGGTTCTGTTACCCAGAATCCTTTGCAAACCTCAAAATGTGGCTAAAAATACACGTTACTCACATTTCTGTGGCAGAAAGTTCTGGAATCTGAGAGGAGCCACAAATTTCCTTCTACCCAGCGTTCCCCCAAGTCTCCCGATAAAAATGATACCTCACTTGTGTGGGTAGGACTAGCGCCCACGAAAGGAAAGGGCCCAAAACACAACGTGGACACATCACATTTTTTTATAAAAAGCAGTGCCTACCTGTGGATTTTGGCCTGTAGCTCAGCCGACACCTGAGGAAACTTAGCAAACCAGTGCATTTTTGAAAACTAGAAACCCAGGGGAATCCAAGATGGGGTGACTTGCGGGGCTCTGACCAGGTTATGTTACCCAGAATCCTTTGCAAACATCAAAATTTGGCCCAAAAAACACTTTTTCCTCTCATTTCGGTGACAGAAAGTTGTGGAATCTGAGAGGAGCCACAAATTTCCTTCCACCCAGCGTTCCCCTAAGTCTCTCGATAAAAATGGTACCTCACTTCTGTGGGTAGGCCTAGCGCCCACAAAAGGAAATGGCCCAAAACACAACGTGGACACAACATATTTTTTCACAGAAAACAGAGGTGTTTTTTGCAAGGTGCCTACCTGTGGTGTTTGGCCTGTAGCTCAGCCGGCCCCAGGGGGGGGGCAGAAATGCCCTAAAATAAATTTGCCACCCCAACCCCCACCCTCCCCGGGAGCGACCCTTGCCTACGGGGTCGCTCCCCCTGCGTGACATTGGCACCAAAAAACAAATCCCCGGTGCCTAGTGGTTTCTGCCCCCTTGGGGGCAGATTGACCTAAACTCTGCCAATCTGTCCCCAGGGGGGCAGAAATGGTCTAAATACAATTTGCCCTCCTGGGGAGCGACCCTTGCCTGATGGGTCACTCCCCATCTCTAAAAAAACAAAAACAAAAAAAAAAAAAACACAAAACAAAATTTGCCCTGGCGCCTAGAGGTTTCTGCCCCCCCCCCGGGGGCAGAAATGGCCTAAAATAAATTTCTCTCCCCCCAACCTCCACCCCCCCCCCGGGAGCGACCCTTGCCTACGGGGTCGCTCCCCCTGCGTGACATTGGCGCCAAAAAACAAATCCCCGGTGCCTAGTGGTTTCTTCCCCCTTGGGGGCAGGTTGACCTAAACTCAGCCAATCTGCCCCCAAGGGGGGCAGAAATGGCCTAAATACAATTTGTCCCCCAGGGGAGCGACTTTTGCCTGATGGGTCGCTCCCCATCTCTAAGAAAAAAAACAAGAAAAAAAAAAAGAAAAAAAAAAATTCCCCTGGCGCCTAGAGGTTTCTGCCCCCCCCCCGGGGGCAGAAATGGCCTAAAATAAATTTGCCCCCAACACCCACCCCCCCCCGGGAGCGACCCTTGCCTACGGGGTCGCTCCCCCTGCGTGACATTGGCGCCAAAAAACAAATCCCCGGTGCCTAGTGGTTTCTGCCCCCTTGGGGGCAGATTGACCTAAAATTGGCCAATCTGCCCCCAGGGGGGCAGAAATGGTCTAAATACAATTTGCCCCCCCAGGGGAGCGACCCTTGCCTGTTGGGTCGCTCCCCATCTCTAAAAAAAGAAACAACAAAAAAAAAAAACACAAAAAAAAAAATTGCCCTGGCGCCTAGAGGGTTCTGCCTCCCCCCCTGGGGGCAGTTCGGCCTAATATTAGGCCGATCTGTCCCCCGGGGGGGGCAGAAATGGCCTAAAATAAATTTGCCCCCCCAACACCCACCCCCCCCCGGGAGCGACCCTTGCCTACGGGGTCGCTCCCCCTGCGTGACATTGGCGCCAAAAAACAAATCCCCGGTGCCTAGTGGTTTCTGCACCCTTTGGGGCAGATTGACCTAAAATTGGCCAATCTGCCCCCAGGGGGGCAGAAATGGTCTAAATACAATTTGCCCCCCCAGGGGAGCGACCCTTGCCTGATAGGTCGCTCTCCATCTCTAAAAAAAGAAACAACCAAAAAAAAAAAAAAAAAAAAAAAAATTGCCCTGGCGCCTAGAGGGTTCTGCCCCGCCCGGGGGCAGTTCGGCCTAATAATAGGCCGATCTGTCCCCCGGGGGGGGCAGAAATGGCCTAAAATAAATTTGCCCCCCCAACCCCCACCCCCCCCCCCGGGAGCGACCCTTGCCTACGGGGTCGCTCCCCCTGCGTGACATTGGCGCCAAAAAACAAATCCCCGGTGCCTAGTGGTTTCTGCCCCCTTGGGGGCAGAATGACCTAAAATTGGCCAATCTGCCCCCAGGGGGGCAGAAATGGTCTAAATACAATTTGCCCCCCCAGTGGAGCGACCCTTGCCTGATGGGTCGCTCCCCATCTCTAAAAAAAAGAAACAACAAAAAAAAAAAAAAAAAAAAAAAAAAAAATTGCCCTGGCGCCTAGAGGGTTCTGCCCCCCCCTGGGGGCAGTTCGGCCTAATAATAGGCCGATCTGTCCCCCGGGGGGGCAGAAATGGCCTAAAATAAATTTGCCCCCCCAACCCCCACCCCCCCCCCCCGGAGCGACCCTTGCCTACGGGGTCGCTCCCCCTGCGTGACATTGGCGCAAAAAAACAAATCCCCGGTGCCTAGTGGTTTCTGCCCCCTTGGGGACAGATTGACCTAAAATTGGCCAATCTGCCCCCAGGGGGGCAGAAATGGTCTAAATACAATTTGCCCCCCCAGGGGAGCGACCCTTGCCTGATGGGTCGCTCTCCATCTCTAAAAAAAGAAACAACACAAAAAAAAACACAAAAAAAAAAATTGCCCTGGCGCCTAGAGGGTTCTGCCCCCCCCCTGGGGGCAGTTCGGCCTAATAATAGGCCGATCTGCCCCCGGGGGGGCAGAAATGGCCTAAAATAAATTTGCCCCCCCAACACCCACCCTCCCCCCCGGGAGCGACCCTTGCCTACGGGGTCGCTCCCCCTGCGTGACATTGGTGCCAAAAAACAAATCCCCGGTGCCTAGTGGTTTCTGCCCCCTTGGGGGCAGATTGACCTAAAATTGGCCAATCTGCCCCCAGGGGGGCAGAAATGGTCTAAATACAATTTGCCCCTCCCAGGGGAGCGACCCTTGCCTGATGGGTCGCTCCCCATCTCTAAAAAAAGAAACAACAAAAAAAAAATTGCCCTGGCGCCTAGAGGGTTCTGCCCCCCCCGGGGGCAGTTCGGCCTAATAATAGGCCGATCTGTCCCCCGGGGGGGGGGCAGAAATGGCCTAAAATAAATTTGCCCCCCCAAACCCCCCCCCCCCCCGGGAGCGACCCTTGCCTACGGGGTCGCTCCCCCTGCGTGACATTGGCGCCAAAAAACAAATCCCCGGTGCCTAGTGGTTTCTGCCCCCTTGGGGGCAGGTTGACCTAAACTCAGCCAATCTGCCCCCAAGGGGGGCAGAAATGGCCTAAATACAATTTGTCCCCCAGGGGAGCGACTTTTGCCTGATGGGTCGCTCCCCATCTCTAAGAAAAAAAACAAGAAAAAAAAAAACACAAAAAAAAAAATTGCCCTGGCGCCTAGAGGGTTCTGCCCCCCCCGGGGGCAGTTCGGCCTAATAATAGGCCGATCTGTCCCCCGGGGGGGCAGAAATGGCCTAAAATAAATTTGCCCCCCCAACCCCCACCCCCCCCGGGAGCGACCCTTGCCTACGGGGTCGCTCCCCCTGCGTGACATTGGCGCCAAAAAACAAATCCCCGGTGCCTAGTGGTTTCTGCCCCCTTGGGGGCAGATTGACCTAAAATTGGCCAATCTGCCCCCAGGGGGGCAGAAATGGTCTAAATACAATTTGCCCCCCCAGGGGAGCGACCCTTGCCTGATGGGTCGCTCCCCATCTCTAAAAAAAGAAACAAAAAAAAAAAAACACAAAAAAAAAATTGCCCTGGCGCCTAGATAGTTCTGCCCCCCCTGGGGGCAGTCCGGCCTAATAATAGGCCGATCTGTCCCACGGGGGGGGCAGAAATGGCCTAAAATAAATTTGCCCCCCCAACCCCCCCCCCCCCCCGGGAGCGACCCTTGCCTACGGGGTCGCTCCCCCTGCGTGACATTGGCGCCAAAAAACAAATCCCCGGTGCCTAGTGGTTTCTGCCCCCTTGGGGGCAGATTGACCTGAAATTGGCCAATCTGCCCCCAGGGGGGCAGAAATGGTCTAAATACAATTTGCCCCCCCCCCAGGGGAGCGACCCTTGCCTGATGGGTCGCTCCCCATCTCTAAAAAAAGAAACAACAAAAAAAAAAAACACAAAAAAAAAAATTGCCCTGGCGCCTAGAGGGTTCTGCCTCCCCCCCTGGGGGCAGTTCGGCCTAATATTAGGCCGATCTGTCCCCCGGGGGGGGCAGAAATGGCCTAAAATAAATTTGCCCCCCCAACACCCACCCCCCCCCCGGGAGCGACCCTTGCCTACGGGGTCGCTCCCCCTGCGTGACATTGGCGCCAAAAAACAAATACCCGGTGCCTAGTGGTTTCTGCACCCTTTGGGGCAGATTGACCTAAAATTGGCCAATCTGCCCCCAGGGGGGCAGAAATGGTCTAAATACAATTTGCCCCCCCCAGGGGAGCGACCCTTGCCTGATAGGTCGCTCTCCATCTCTAAAAAAAGAAACAACCAAAAAAAAAAAAAAAAAAAAAAAAATTGCCCTGGCGCCTAGAGGGTTCTGCCCCGCCCGGGGGCAGTTCGGCCTAATAATAGGCCGATCTGTCCCCCGGGGGGGGCAGAAATGGCCTAAAATAAATTTGCCCCCCCAACCCCCACCTCCCCCCCCCCGGGAGCGACCCTTGCCTACGGGGTCGCTCCCCCTGCGTGACATTGGCGCCAAAAAACAAATCCCCGGTGCCTAGTGGTTTCTGCCCCCTTGGGGGCAGAATGACCTAAAATTGGCCAATCTGCCCCCAGGGGGGCAGAAATGGTCTAAATACAATTTGCCCCCCCAGTGGAGCGACCCTTGCCTGATGGGTCGCTCCCCATCTCTAAAAAAAGAAACAACAACAAAAAAAAAAAAAAAATAAATAAAATATTGCCCTGGCGCCTAGAGGGTTCTGCCCCCCCCTGGGGGCAGTTCGGCCTAATAATAGGCCGATCTGTCCCCCGGGGGGGCAGAAATGGCCTAAAATAAATTTGCCCCCCCAACCCCCACCCCCCCCCCCCGGAGCGACCCTTGCCTACGGGGTCGCTCCCCCTGCGTGACATTGGCGCCAAAAAACAAATCCCCGGTGCCTAGTGGTTTCTGCCCCCTTGGGGACAGATTGACCTAAAATTGGCCAATCTGCCCCCAGGGGGGGCAGAAATGTTCTAAATACAATTTGCCCCCCAGGGGAGCGACCCTTGCCTGATGGGTCGCTCCCCATCTCTAAAAAAAGAAACAACAAAAAAAAAAAAAACACAAAAAAAAAATTGCCCTGGCGCCTAGAGGTTTCTTCCCCCACTGGGGCCAGATCGGCCTAATAATAGGCCGATCTGCCCCCAGAAATGGCCTAAAATAAATTGCCCTCCCCCCCAGGGAGCGACCCTTGCCTAAGGGGTCGCTCCCTTTGCGTGAAATTCATGCAAAGAAAAAACTCCCTGGTGTCTAGTGGTTTCTACCCCCCTTGGGGGCAGATTGGCCTCATCAAAATAGGCCAATCTGCCCCCAAGGGGGGCAGGAATGGCCAAAATATAATTTTCCCCCAAGGGGATCGACCCTTGCCTAAGGGGTCGCTCCCCACCAAAAAAATAATATATAACACAAAAAACAAAAAACAAAAAAAAAGGTCCCTGGTGCCTAGAGGTTTCTGCCCCCCCTGGGGGCAGATCGGCCTAATAGTAGGCCGATCTGCCCTCGGGGGGCAGAAAAGGCCTTCCCGAAAATATGCCCCCCCTGGGAGCGACCCTTGCCCAAGGGGTCGCTCCCTTTTGTCAATAACAATAAAAAAAAAAAAATCCCTGGTGTCTAGTGGTTTCTACCCCCCTTGGGGGCAGATTGGCCTCATCAAAATAGGCCAATCTGCCCCCAAGGGGGGCAGAAATGGCCAAAATATAATTTTCCCCCAAGGGGAGCGACCCTTGCCTAAGGGGTCGCTCCCCACCAAAAAAAAAAATATATATAACACAAAAAACAAAAAACAAAAAAAAAGGTCCCTGGTGCCTAGAGGTTTCTGCCCCCCCTGGGGGCAGATCGGCCTAATAGTAGGCCGATCTGCCCTCGGGGGGCAGAAAAGGCCTTCCCGAAAATATGCCCCCCCTGGGAGCGACCCTTGCCCAAGGGGTCGCTCCCTTTTGTCAATAACAATAAAAAAAATAAAAATCCCTGGTGTCTAGTGGTTTCTACCCCCCTTGGGGGCAGATTGGCCTCATCAAAATAGGCCAATCTGCCCCCAAGGGGGGCAGAAATGGCCAAAATATAATTTTCCCCCAAGGGGAGTGACCCTTGCCTAAGGAGTCGCTCCCCACCAAAAAAAAAAAAAAAATGAAAAAAAAAAAATGAAAAAAAAAAAGGGTCCCTGGTGCCTAGAGGTTTCTGCCCCCAGGGGGGGCAGAAAAGGCCTTCTCAAAAAAATGCCCTCCCTTTTGTCACTTTCAATAAAGAAAAAAAAATCCCTGGTGTCTAGTGGGGTTTCAAAAGCCGGATTGCAAGCAATCCGGCTTTTGAAACCCTCGGAGGGACTTCAAAGGGAAGGAAATACTTTTCCTTCCCTTTGAAGCCCCTCCGGGCCTCCCAGTGATTGAAAAAGAAATGCTTTTGCATTTCTTTTTCAATCGCGCTGGAAGCAGAGCTTCCAGCGCGACTAGGGAGGCCCCTGTGACACATCAGCGCGCGCGCGCGCGCTGACGTCACAGGGGGGGTGTGGGGGGGGGGTCGGGGGTGTAAGGGGAAGGTCTTCCCCTTCCATCCCCGACTTGGGGGGGGAGGGGGGTGCACGGGGGCGCGCTAGCGCGCCCCCAAGTTCCCCTGTGCCTAGGACGAGATGATCTCGTCCAAGGCACAGGGGAACTGTAGCCTTGGACGAGATCATCTCGTCCAAGGCACAGAAGGGGTTAAAAATGAACTCAAAGCTGTGAGATGCTCTCAAGGTGTCTGCAAGCTACTTGTAGCTCATGATTGACTGGTTTAAGACGCCTAGACTAGCCTGTCAGCTGAGGCCCCTCTATTGTATGATGGGGGTGCACTCTCTGCTCAGACCTTTTCCCAAATTGATGGGTGCAAATATTAGGTTTCCATTAACACCATCTCCACTATCACTCCTTTCTACAGTGTGTTTACCAGAGTGTATTAAAAGCTCGCCTATTCCTTCCTACTTCTCACAAACCCAGGAAAGTCTCGTGAGATCGTGACATTTTTTGAAAACAAATTAACATTCTATTCTTCACACTAGTTATACCTTACACACCTCTTATAAATGATAGTGGGCACTGTATTCATTTCTCCTAGTTGAGTGTATTGACAGCTCACCTACTCCTTTTTAATATTCATGATCGTGCAAGACTGTAAAAATTAGTTACAAACAATATACATTTAATTTGATCATAGTAGACATTGCTTAGAGACCTCTCTAAATCTAGGAGACAGCATGCCTTTCTGTTGCCTCCTTATCTAGCATTTTTATTTCATTTCCACAACACCTCTATCTTTTCACAGTAAACAGTAGTGGCGGCCATTTAATTTCTAAGATTTCAATAGCCAGTCAATCAGAGCGCTTGCTCTCGTGGGATTCACGGGAGCCTCTCACTCCCACGAGAACATGAAGGCTCACAGGCAAAATTGTCCTCTTGACCAATCACAGGGCTCTATTTTTTATTTTGCGGTGTCACGGGACACCCGCAGATCCTTGCCAGCCCAAATATACAATTATTTTTTACCCTTAATTTCTCACACGCTACTGAACGGATTGAAACCAAATCACAAAAATCAACCTACTGGCCAAGGTCTCGCTTCCTGCCAAATTTGGTGTAATTCTGATCAGTAGATTTTGTTGTAGCCTGTCTTAAAGAAGTCTATGGAAAATACAACAGGTGTTTTTTTTTTGTGACCACAATTCTTTTCTCAGCCTATGCTTTTACGGATCACCCCAAAACTTTCCTGGCAGTGGAATGAGGTGGATGAACTTTATTTTTGGGAAAGTTTTGTGAAGATTTGCCAAATGGGGCCAAAGTAATTAGCAAACTAAAAAACGCTATTTCTATGAGAAAACAGACCAGACTTTCAGTACCTAGCGGCCCTGTTCAATGATGCTACACAACATTTTCCCAAAAAAAACCATTCATCAACTTTGGGTCATTCATGGCAAGGTTAGTGCAGATCCATCAACAGGGGTTGAGAAAAAGAAGGTGTTCCACAGTGCCATTTCCCATTTTCATTTTATAGGAAGATTTGCTCTTTAATTAAAAAAAAAATGGGTGAATGGAATGACAGCAATTTGGCATGAAAGTAGAACTTTACTTAAGGATGTGATTGTGTTGTTTTAGTGTGAATCTGTTAGTTAGTTTTCGATACATTGGCATTTCAATAGGTGCCCAAGTTAGGTATGCAGGGGTTAAACATCAGACAAATTTAGTGATAACCGGATATTTATAGATTTGCAGATTCCCTTTATTCCAAGAATTTGAAAAACTAGCAAAATCCAATGCACCAAGGGAGATTATTCTCCTATCTGTCATTTCAGATTTGTGGATCCAAAGATTGATCCCAAAGGATCTGATTTTCTGACCTTGACATAACATTTTATTTTGCTATTACAGGACTCGCAGACCATGAATATTTGCGTGTTTTAGTACCCTGTCCTCCAAACTATAAAGAAGACCCTTTCAGGGCTGATTCCTAAATATAGTTATCCATGAATGGATGGAGTTTTTAGTGGTTACTTAGAAGTCATTTTGGAGTAAGCCGCATATATGCTCAGAAATATGTGATTTCAGCCTTTCATTTGATTGATGGATGATAACATGATTCTTCTTTGCTAGGGCAGCAGTTTTGAAGGCTTATCGGACATGTTGTGTCACTCTTAAAATCAAGCTTTATGGTAATTCCGAAGATATCAGTGATATCAACAAGCAAGTAATGGCCTGCCCTCCCTTAACAATTTTTTCTTTTAGAAAGACTTATTTTGTCAGATTGATTTAACATGTGATTGTTGTATTTATTTAACAGAGTATACTGTTTAGTGAAGAATTGTCCTTTGCTATTAAAGGGAATAGAGCAGAGTCTGTCACAATAACACAGAGTTTGTCCAGGAAATATGGGTTCAAAGCCTGGCTTCCATGCTTAACCAAACTGTGTGATGTTAATCAAATCACTTCACTTTCTCATTTTTCTTCATCATCACATTTCAGAGTACATAGAAGTAATTCAGTTCAGGTTTTACTGATTTAAAAAAAAAAAAAAAACTTTTACATATGGTTAATTGACTGTAATCTTGTTCCACCTATAACAACCATGTTGACAACATGTAAGGGGTGTAAGACTGTTGATACACTTGGATTTCACATCCCAGTCATCTAGCTGGCAGTGCATTCATGAATGTTTCTTAGTTTATGTTTAGAAACATCTTCTTTTAAGAAATGTCAATGTAACATTAGAATGTAATGTATGTACCAAATCATTCCATATGTTAGGGAAACACGCTTTTATATTTTTTCCATATAGTGTGTTGTGAAAATATCCTTTCGATTACTTTGATGGATTGGCTTATGGTCTTGCTCTAAGGAACATGAAGAACCCCTGGCTTAGCTTTAGTTTGATTCTCTCTACTAATCCACTGACTTTTACACCTCTTTGTTAGATCAAATAGAGGCTACATGCTGTTGTTCAAAGCAAGAAACTCCTTTTGCTTATTTTGTTTTTAGTATTTCAATCTATGTATGTCAGCTTTTAGTTATGCAGTGTTATATAAATGTTTCTTTCCCATAGTTCTGTAATACACAAACATGATAAAATACAGTTCTTTTGATGACCACTTTTGTCTGATATAAATTTACTTAGTTGTTTATGATTATTTTACATTTCAGGTGTCTTCATAAAAATGACCTTGTTCAGAATTTTTGTCTGTAACTTTGACCCTTTGGAAGGAACTTTAAGAGTCAATGTTCACAGTTTGGTTCTATGTCAGGAAGTCACTCTCCCATAGGGTGACCGGAAGCACAAAGACGGCAGCAACATAAATGTCTATCTGATTGTGTGGGTATATAGAAAGCTATGTAAAGTGCTGTTGTGTAAACTGCGACTTTGGTGTTGTTCGACAGGGTTTGCTTTCCCAACTACGGGTAACACTGGTTAACCGTCTTCAATGCACCAATGATGAATGTGCAAGGCAGATTACTAAAGCCCCACAGTGCATTACTCAACTTATTGTTGAAGTATAGTTACTGCTTTTTGGTTACTAACAATCCCTGTGAAGGGATCAGGAGCACCATGGTACCAGTAACAAATTATTTACACTATCACACACATACTGCACTAAGAGGAATGAACACTTTTAAGTAAAGGTATTTATTGCTACACGAATAACCTGTTTCTCAGTGCATCTAAAAACCTACACAGATTACTTTAAAAATAGCAAGAAGGCCTGTTATACGTAACTAAACTAAAATGTAAATTTTCATGGTTAAAATGTCATCTAGAACCTAACACACTCACATCTTCTTCTGTGTGCTGCACTAAGAAAGCATGGAAAGCAGAACAACTCGCATTTTAGAGTTTCTAAAGGAGAAGAGGCTCACTGCATACCTTGTTGACATCATGAGCTGTCTTTATCAGCTGAGGTGTGAAGACCGTGTTCTTTGCAAAGGGTAAAGACATGCAGCGGTTGCAGCCTTTCTTTGGGACTCTACTGTACCTGTTTCAGGTGAGATGTAGCATCTGCGAAGTGCTCTGGCTCTAGGTGAGACCATCTCTGGCAGAATCTTGTACGATAATCTGAATGAACGACCTCTCCTGACAAGTGGTCAAGTGGCAGTCCTTACATACTAAATATGATAAGAAATTGGTATTTCTGACATAAGTTTAGGAATGTCTGACAAATATTATGTGCATTAAAGTGTGCTTCCCAGACATTTCCTTATGAACATATAAGGTAAGAAAACGTCAATTCAGGCTACATTATTTACGCTACATGTCTGTATTTGTTCTAATTTGACCTTGACGTGGTAAAAAGTCGACACTTGTCCCAGACTAGTGTTGCACCGACTGTTATATCTATTTCATTAATGGAATGATTTGACACTTTCACAGTTCTTGGAAAGATAAGATCAGATGACATCTGCATCAAATAGCAGACATTACAACGAGTCTTCATAAATCAGATAGATAGTGACATCCATTGTCTGAATTTGAGAAGATGGGGACTTCAATTAAATAAGATGGAATCAGGGCCTACATAAAATGGAGCCAGACCTTAGGGGCTTTATTTCAGTGCGCTAAAGATGATAATAAATATTTTTCACATTTGATAATAACCGTATGACTAACCTTATTCCCTTAAGTGCTGAGGCTTTTCTCTCCAGTTCTGAGCCCTTTTTCGTATATTTGGGTCAGTTTGCTTATGAGCCTTTTGTAATTATTTTTCACAAACAGTATACAGGCCAAATTTGTGTCTTTTTCCCCCCAAATGTTGCAGGTTCTTGATTTTCCTGGAGATAACCAATAAAATAGCTAAAATATGGCATATATAAAAAAAAAAACTATGAAAAAAAGCTATGCACAAAAGTATGTTTTTTTTCCTCTAAAACTAACATCGACAAAAGGTTTGGTGTCTAAGATCATCCTCTTTCCAGCTTTCAGAAACATGTAGAGTTCTAAGAAAAAAGAAAATATGTTTTACCACAGTTTTTGCATTTTCCTAAAGTAACTAGTTTTTTTTTGTGATTTCGACCAACTTGCAACATGTTGCGGAAGCAAGTGTGAAACCGATGGTTCAACCTGAAACATTTCTGGAAAGTAATCCAAGAATGGCTAATTTGTTTAGCATGCTTATGGTTTCCCAGAGAAACTAATATTTGAAATAAACAAATTACATTAATAAGGAGAAAAAGCTGAATTAGATGACATTTTCATCTGTCATTTTTTTGCCCCAATGGCGGAGTTATTAAGTAATCTTTTGTTACATCTGTGAGACACTTCCGGTTTCTGGGATATTTTGAGGCCTTTTTACAAACTGCATATATATATATATATATATATATATATATATATATGTATGTATATAGTTAGTAGTAGTATGATCGGACTACTCATGTTCTAAAAAAAAAAAAAAAATGCTATTCGCAAAACTGTTAGACCTCTGCCTTTCCCATCTTTTCTATGGAGAGGACTCTGCCAATACTGGGGAGGACTCTGAATACATAGGTATGCGTTTAAGTAGTAAACGTGGGAGGAACCTGGAGGAGTGGCTGCAAAATGGTGAATACTTGCTATTAAAAGGAATTGCACCAGGGAGAGGCAAGGAGGGGTTTAGAAAGGGACAAGCACCCACAACAAAGAAAGTCCATTGACACACACAAACTGCTCTTCTAAAGTTACCACAACCAAAAAAGACACAGACAGTCATAAATATACTCCAGCCCAGCCTTGGCATTACTTTAGCACTGCACATGGGCACTCACAGGTACTGCAAAATACTGCTGTAGAAAATAATACAGACAGGGACTTAAGAACTACTCCATAGGCAATGTTAAAAAAACATATTTATAATTTTAAAATACATGTACATATTTAAGGGCTAAAAATTTAAATGAAAGATAAAATTATTTTTTGAATTAAATTATTTGTATGTTTTGTTTAAAAATAATTAAATACAACTGTTAACATGTTTAATCAAGTTTATTAAACGACATATAAAAATAATAGTGAGGGTTGTTTTTTTCCACAAAATATTTAAAATAGTTTAAAGGTAATTAATATATTTTATTTATGTATTAAACTTTGAATTTGATGGGTTGAGGTGCAGTAATATTTCATATTTTAAGTTATACATTAATAATTATTTTAAATTCATTTATATTTTTATTTTACATTAAAATATGTTTATTTTTCATTTTATATCTTTAAAATAAATATTAAACTTATTATTTTTGCCTCTACTATAAGGAGATCTCCGTCCCAGAGGCAGAGTCTGACTCCTGCATGTGGAAAAGTTACTAATGGTAGCTTTACATTGATAAGTCCTGTTCAAGTAGGATCCCCTTTATTTGAGGGGTGGAGCAAAGTAATTCTCCACATATTAGTAAATTTGCACTTGCAAGTGGTGAATAGCAAAATAAAAAAGTGTAAAGTTACTTCTACGTGCAGTACTAAGTTTAAATGTGAGTGAACTTAGGTTACCCCTGTGAATAGGCCCCATTGCTGTTGTTTGGTCTTCAAAAACACATTAAATCCAGAGCCAACAAAAGAGCTACAGCTTCTAATGATTTTTCATTGTGAATCAACCATGAATTTCTGAAAGCGCAAAACAACTGTACATAACAATCTTCCAGATGTTGGGATTTATGACCAGATCAGGAGCAACCTCAGATGGACTATTTTGAGGCAAAACACATTTTCTGCTTTATTTTTTTATAACGGAGAGTGAAAGATGTCTGGAAGAAGTATATTTGAGATCAAGGGGTAGCTCATTCCACTACTTAGCAGACAGAAATGAAAATGATTTCCCTCCTTTTTGTGCACACCAAACTTTTGGACTAGTTATGAAATTCCCCTTCGCTGATTTAAAAGATCTTGCTTGGGCGTACGGAGAAATAGTTTTTTAAGAGAAACTAGACCTTGTTTATAAAAAAACAATGAACAAGTGTGAGTGCTTTAAATTATTTCTTGTTAGCTACAAGAAGCCAGTGTCGATTTCTGAGATGAGAGAGATGGAGCTTTTTCATGAAAGAGTCAACACCTCACGAGCAGCAGCATTCTGCGCTATCTGAAGTTTGTGTGTGTTTTATACTGGCTTTGTCTAATCTAGCGGTGATAATGGCATGAACCACTGTGTTTTTAGGCCGAGGTTCGAATGATTCCTGTAACTTTTTTTAATACTTTTTAAAGCACAAAAGACGGACTGGTTATCTGCCATTGGAGGGGCAAAGCCAAAAACGTGCAGGGTGCAGGAGGCAGTTAGCTTCCAAGTAATTGGAAAGTTGTCCTTTGAACCACTTCTTTTTACGATTTTAGGTGCCAGTCAAAGTAGGGTAATGGGTCAGAAGTTGCCTTGTTTGTGAGGGATCCGCTGAGGGTTTCTTCAATAATGGTATGACGTACAGTTTTCTAATTATTGCAGAGTTTAGCTAGTGAATAGAATTGGTTAGGTCCAAATACGTGGGCAATACTGTAGTGTCAATGGCTAGGTTAAAAATCTTAGGAGGGCAATGGTCAGAATGCGATCCAGACTTGGCTTGTAAGATGGCTGCTTTGTCTTCCGTGGCACACAAAGAAGTCAACATGGACTGGAAAAAACATATTAATGCCCTCAAACCAATCAGAAAGAATCTTTTGAGTCTCAAAGTTATTGTGAATTTTAAGGGTTTTTTAAAAGCTTGGAAAACTAGACACCTAGCAGACTTTAGGATGGTCTAACTTATATGGCCATATGCACAAAAGGTATGGGGGGATCTAGCGAAGAACCGTCAGGGTCTGTCCGACTTGTAATAAGAACACTCTTTTCCGTGATCTAGTTAAAAATGCAGTATGGTTATGATAACCGTGTCTTGGGGACCTATTAGAGGGGTTCCTCCTTACGGAATAGATGGCCTCACACATATTATAGTGCCATGCGTCATCATTTGACCACCTATCTCCACTCAGGTAGGATAATACCAGCTGGGCAGACGCGACCTCGTGGTTAAATGAACCCAGAGGGAGTGCTGAAATGATATTTCGCTGGATAATGTAGGGATCCAGTTATATGAATAAAATTACCTTACAGATCACCAGCGTAGCTCACACCCTTTAATGATGGAGTTTGTTGGTAAAAATAAAAACAGAGTTGGAACACTATTGGGTATAATGACTCATAATGTCACTCTGATCCCACTGGCAAACATGTTTCTGCCCACTCGTATAGCCATTACTGGTCTGGGGCATTCGTTCGGGCCTGGGATCCCTCGTGAATCTGGTGTGATGAGAGTGCCTCTCCTAAACTAATGGTGACAGGCTCATACACAACACACTATGGGTCTACCTGAGTAATCACTCAAAGGGACCCAAATAGGTGATACTACAGATTTCCGCTTTGACGAATGTCTGACTATAAGGGGCATCTCCCCTCTCCCCCAGACCAGGAGCCACCTGCCCTCAATGTTTAGTGCCTCCCTTATTTGAGTTATTGAAATGAAGAACCTTATGCTTTTCCAAACATTATGCCAGTTGTTGGTTAACACATTTTTCCAACACTTAATTTAACATCGGTGACAGGAATATTGGCCTATAGTTTTCTGCTAATGCAGGGTTTAACAAAGGTTTCTTAAACAAAGGTCTCACAGCTGCATGATTCCAGGAAGGCAACACTGCGCTGCTCCGAAGTGACGAATTGAAAATGTCAGCTAGAACATGGTAGATTACATTACCCCTTTGCATAAGAGCAGCAAAAGGAGCAGGATCCAACGGAGAGTCTGATTTAATTGTCTTCATTTACCCTTCTGTACCATCCTTCCTAATATGGGAAAAGGACAGAAAATCAACATTTAACACTCTGTTGTGAGGAGTCCAATTTAAGGTCTTAACGTGCTCTACCTTGTCCATGAAGGTAACATAGATTTTATTGACTTTTAAGGAAATACTTAGCCAGCATATTGCACCAGGACTCAGATAGACGGGGTGTAGTATGAGTTTTAACAGGATTTATGACCAAGTTAACTATTTTAAATAACTCGTTTGCTGAGTTGCAAGCATTATCAATCTGAGTGGCGACAAAGGTGGAACGTGTTTCCCTTACGGCATAATGCTATCTTTTAACTGCTTTCTTATAATTTAATTTACCAGTTGCATCATAGTTCTGGGATAAATCCCCCAATCTGCCTCCAGGGGGAGGCAAAAGGCTGTTTGGAGTGTTTAGGGGAGCGATTAATGGCCAGTGCCTCGTTGGGCCACCTCCACACCATGATTTTTTTATAACATAAATCCTTCTTTTCCGGTGGGCTTTCTGATCCCCTAACCCACACCACAGGAAGGATATTGGTTGTAAGCCCCACAATCTTCCCCTGGGGGCAGAAAGATTGTTGGGGCCTTCAGATTTATAAGCTTGGTCCAATGGCAGGACGAGCTGGACCCAATCAACTTCTTTTTTAAACATAATCACTGGTACCTAGTGGGCTTTTTGCCATAGGAGAGGGAAGATAGTCAGGGAGGCCCCAATTAGCCATCTGAGGGACAAAAGGATTCTTGAGGGCTTCTAAGGGTAGGCTAATTTTCTGGAAGCAGAAAGACTCTTGTGGCCAAAAGGGGCTGAGGCATGGCATGATTTCTAGGGCAGGATACCCATTTTTTAAAAGAGAAAATATATTCCCTGGTGGCTAGTGGGTGTTCTGTCACTCTGAATATGTAGTAAGCACATCAATCTGTGTCCTGGTGGGAAGCAAAAGGACTGTAGAGGCCTTTAGTTATGTAGGTAGTGGGGGTGAGTGTTTGACAATGTTCAGCATTCCGTCCATCACTTGTTGTTTTTGCTTTGTCGCCCTAAGTGGGAAGGGTATGCCCAGACGTGGGTCCCGTGCTTCCCATGCCACTGGATTCAAGCTAGCCTGGCTGATGAGGGGTGAAACCCCGAAACCGGTCCCAGGATGCTTGTTTCCGGTCCAGTGAGGACCTGGCTTGGCAGTTCGGGCTGGACTGTTCCCATGAGGAACAGGGTCAAGACTGATTGGCATATGGCTGGATCCAAACTGGGGTGGCATGGTGAGCAAAAAAACGATGGATTATACCCAGATCTGTGACTGGGGGTGAGTGTCTGACAATGTTCAGCATTCCGTCCATCACTTGTTGTTTTTGCTTTGTCGCCCTAAGTGGGAAGGGTATACCCAGACGTGGGTCCCGTGCTTCCCATTCCACTGGATTCAAGCTAGCCTGGCTGATGAGGGGTGAAACCCCGAAACCGGTCCCAGGATGCTTGTTTCCGGTCCAGTGAGGACCTGGCTTGGCAGTTCGGGCTGGACTGTTCCCATGAGGAACAGGGTCAAGACTGATTTGCATATGGCTGGATCCAAACTGGGGTGGCATGGTGAGCAAAAAAACGATGGATTAAACCCAGATCTGTGACTGGGGGTGAGTGTCTGACAATGTTCAGCATTCCGTCCATCACTTGTTGTTTTTGCTTTGTCGCCCTAAGTGGGAAGGGTATACCCAGACGTGGGTCCCGTGCTTCCCATGCCACTGAATTCAAGCTAGCCTGGCTGATGAGGGGTGAAACCCCGAAACCGGTCCCAGGATGCTTGTTTCCGGTCCAGTGAGGACCTGACTTGGCAGTTCGGGCTGGACTGTTCCCATGAGGAACAGGGTCAAGACTGATTTGCATATGGCTGGATCCAAACTGGGGTGGCATGGTGAGCAAAAAAACGATGGATTAAACCCAGATCTGTGACTGGGGGTGAGTGTCTGACAATGTTCAGCATTCCGTCCATCACTTGTTGTTTTTGCTTTGTCGCCCTAAGTGGAAAGGGTATACCCAGACGTGGGTCCCGTGCTTCCCATGCCATTGGATTCAAGCTGGCCTGGCTGATGAGGGGTGAAACCCCGAAACCGGTCCCAGGATGCTTGTTTCCGGTCCAGTGAGGACCTGGCTTGGCAGTTCGGGCTGGACTGTTCCCATGAGGAACAGGGTCAAGACTGATTTGTATATGGCTGGATCCAAACTGGGGTGGCATGGTGAGCAAAAAAACGATGGATTAAACCCAGATCTGTTACTGGGGGTGAGTGTCTGACAATGTTCAGCATTCCGTCCATCACTTGTTGTTTTTGCTTTGTCGCCCTAAGTGGGAAGGGTATACCCAGACGTGGGTCCCGTGCTTCCCATGCCACTGGATTCAAGCTAGCCTGGCTGATGAGGGGTGAAACCCCGAAACCGGTCCCAGGATGCTTGTTTCCGGTCCAGTATGGACCTGGCTTGGCAGTTCGGGCTGGACTGTTCCCATGAGGAACAGGGTCAAGACTGATTTGCATATGGCTGGATCCAAACTGGGGTGGCATGGTGAGCAAAAAAACGATGGATTAAACCCAGATCTGTGACTGGGGGTGAGTGTCTGACAATGTTCAGCATTCCGTCCATCACTTGTTGTTTTTGCTTTAGTTGTGTGGGTCAGGTCCTGTGGCAGGGCAGGCCACCCTCCCTCCACCACATTCTTTTCTTTTTTTTTTAACATATTCTCTAGTGACTGTAGAATTTTCTCCTGCACCTCCCTGGGCAGAGTAGATGTTTCACCATCTGCCCACCTGGGGGAAAGAAAGATTATTCTGGATGTTAGAAGAAGGCGCCATAACCAGATGTTAGAGCATTACCACTTTTTTTTAAAGAGCATTACCTTGGCCTAATGCACTTTTGGCACCCTTTGAGGGAATTTTGGGTATAAAGCCCCCAATCACTCTCCCTTGGGGAGAAGAATGACTGAATTTAATTATTCTTTGGGGTGAACACTTGTCACTCCCTGGTGTCTCGTGGGTAGATCTCTACTTAGAAATCACTTTTCTGTGGTGATCCACTAAGGAAAGGTGCCATTGGAAAAGGGACATTGTCCTCTTTCCAGCTGTACGTCTCCCATTTTGATCAGTGCTTGAAATAGTTGAGATGTGCTCCCTGTGTATTGATCAAAGTGAATGCCTGGCCTATTGAATCAGATTGTTTCACTTTCAATCAGTTTGGTTTCGGAGCTGTGTGCATGCTGCTAGTCACACGATAAAAAAAAAAAAAAAAAAAAAAAAACTCCGGTTGTAAGAAACACTGTTCCTTTGCAGCTTGAGACTATTTTCAAAAAGGAAAATCCTTCTGTAGCATTTTCTCTGCTTACAAGGAGGCTGAGATCTTCACTTCCTCCTCACTATAGAGGCTCATCCTCCCCCTTCAAGTGGTTAAGAAAATATTGAGAGAACTCCAAAACAAATCCAGTTCAAAACAATGGTCAGCTTTTAGAAATTGATAAGAGGCAATCCTGAAATGAAAGCAGGATTCCAAAATTCAGGTTTTAACAATAACATTGAAAAACTAAGATACCTGATTAGATACTTGAGCGGCTGTTAGGGTTGCTGCCCATACCGCTTTGCCTCCTCCCTATTTATTTGCCTAAATAACTAGCAACAATCCTGAGACAGCTGGGAAGGAGAAGGAGGATGTATTAGTTTGTTCTATGTTTCCCATATCAGTGAATGACACTCGGGGTGGTCCGCTGGCTGCACTTGGGGGCGGAGCAGCACCGGTCGATGGGCCAGTGGGGGGGGTATGGGCAGCTACAACAGCATTGTGACATGTGACAGAGTGCAGGACGGTAGGGTGGCAAGAACAGTAGTGATACAATATATGTGCAACCCCAAGTGTGATCTTGTCCAGTATCCCACTGTTCTGAAACATTGAATCTGAGCAGTCAGCCACATACTCCGACTATCACCTGAGGGAACCTATTTAGATGATTGCAGGGCAAAGGAATAAAGAGCTTGAAAGAGTACCCCAACTTAAGCGGCAGACCTCTTCACCTAGTGAAAAAGATAACAGTGATGGCTCAAACAACTTTTCATATACCCAACCAGGTGCCCCCCTACTCTTGAGAGAACTCCCAGGCTCTCTTAAGCATCACTCTACAATTCAGTAAAATAGGTGATAACAACCTAAAGTTCAGAGAAGAATTACAAACTTTCTTTCAATGCTACAAATACAATCGTGCTGATGTAAATCAATTGTTATGTAAATGTATGCCTAGAGAGGTGAATGATCGGCTGCTGGTCAAAACTAATTAGGCGCACAAAGAACATATAGGTGAGTGTGCTTCCATTGCAGCTAGAGATGTGTTGAATGCATTTGTTGACGTATGTCCATTAAAAGTGACCGGACTAAGTTTCATTATCTTAAACAAAGCAGAGGAGAAACCCCAGCAGATTACCTTGCTAATTTGGAAGATGTGTTTGATAGTTATATTTGTATTGTTTTTTTAATAGAACAAACTTATTGAGTTTTCAACTGTTACAGCACATTATTTCTTATGGGAATATTTTTGAGACTTCTAATTGCAGATTCCTTACCTTTTGAATACTCCCCAGACATCAGACTGGATCAGAAAAATCTTCAGCAGTACCCCTGCTTGTTAGCATGCATTGTCAGTGGCTCTGTGTCAACGTCATTCCATGCAGGGCATGATGTGCACAGGACTATATAGATACCACTCATGCACGCTGACATCAGTTTCTTTCTTTCCGTGCCAACAGATGCAGATCACGAGATACCCTTTGCCTCTCTTGAAACCACTTTTTTGACTATATTTCTGCAGTGTGCAAGGAAAAATGTTACCTACCGAATGTACAGGATTCAAACCCTGTGGGCAATATTGCAACTGATGTCTGTCGCTAACCCACATGTGGTTTGCCATTGGTGTTTGGGGGTCGGGCCACGACTCCAATGCCTACTGTGATTGCACGTTGATGTAGTTTTTCTTACAGCAGTTCGTTGTCATGATTAAAGGCTTTTGGTAAGTCCAAGAAAAAACACAAGAAGTCCAAGTGAGACTCTGCCCTGCCCCATCACTCACTATTTCCCAAGAAAGTACAAGGCCATCATTGTACCTATAGGTCATGCTCCTGAAGCAGTTCCACTTTGCTGCTGATTCCGCCTTTTGTCCATGACAACCTGTATTTCCAGGGCTGTCTGTGATGCTGCAACAAATTGAAGAATTCTGCAAAGCCACACTGTGGCTCTTTGACATGCTACTGACTATCTCTGGCCCCAAGCTGTCGAGAGGCCTCCCAACTGGGCTTACACAGGTTGGTCAGACCTGTGGGCAAACTTTGTCCCAACTGCATCCTCTGGGGTCATTCTAGGTTGCAGGCCTATTTGGTACCGGCTCTCTCTCCTGCTTCACATTCCACACTGGATTGTGATTTGTCAATGCCGGCACCATCAACTCCAGGCGACGGGTTACCCATAGTGTTGTCCAATGCTTAGATGGCACCACCTTGACCGAGGCCACCTCTTGCTTTACCTGAGCTGCACCCATTCAGCCATTCTGACAAAATGCCTTTGCCCTCTGGAAGAGCTCATGTCCTGTTCCATGATTTGTTTGCCACAGATTCTGACATTGGGACTATGGTACTGTGGGTGAATTGTCCCAGCCACATCAGGAAGATAACTATTATGAGGACCTCTAAGACACCAGTGGTCTGGACACCTCATCAGACATTGGACTGGTTTCCATGAAAGAATAAAGTATACAAAAGGTGCTTGATGGAATGTTTGAATTAATCTCAGCCACTGGTAATTATTCAGGCCGCATCTCAATCCATTGTTATTTTGCACACCATGTCACCTTAATTTGGACCCAGCTATCTGCAAATCAGCCATGACCCTGCTCCAATTGGAACAGTCCAACACGAAATGCATAGCTGGGTCCTCTGGGAACCAGAACATAAGCAAACCGGGACCTGGCCATGCACTCATCAGCTGGATACAGCTTGGTTCTGCCGTGGAAGACAGTACATCCTTTGCTATGACTGTACAAAGGGTGGTGAAGGTTATCAATATTAAGCTTTCTACTCAGGAAATTAAGGCCAACATCTTGAATGAGGTGCTTCTGTCTGGCAAACAAGCTCTAAGCCCTGACATGCTTTTGGGGACCTGGGCCAAGCCCTGCTCATGTCCACCTGTTACAGGACAGTTTGTCAAACTTCATCATTCTGCTCAAAGGGATGCAGACTTTTTTAGCCAGCACCCATGCCATGTTGTGCAGTCTGGCACTTCACTCTGTGAATGCCAGCTGCCTTTTAGGCTGCTACACTTGTGTTTTGTGTGACTCCATAGCCCCGTTATTGTCCACGGTACTGGAAGAGGCCCGTGTCATCCCTTTTCAGTTACCATACAGGGTGGCTGTGATGTGGCCAAGTTCACCATTCGCTGTGGACTGGATACCACAGACTCTCTTGTTAGGGCTATTGATGCCAGTATGGCTCTACGCAGGTTTACCTGGATGGGGTCCACTGGCTTTCTAGGAGACGTTCATGCCAGTCTCGTGGACATGCCTTTGATGATTTCCTGTTTTGGGGATAAAGCAGACTTTGCCCTGGAGTACTTCAAAGATAGCAGGGCCAAAGTGTGCTCCCTGGGCCTCTCTACCCCTATCCACCAGCTGCATCAGCAATTTCACCACCACCATGGCTACAACAGGGTCTTCTAGTATTGTCAACAGAACCAGCAATTACCCTAGCTATTTCATGGTCATGTATGCAATGCCCACCAGACAGGGCATAAGGGAAAGTGTTCAGCCCATTCTTCTGTCTCCCCTTCAAAATGTGTAGCCCTCAAACATTGTTAGCATGCCCTTGACAGCACACAGCCACTCTGTCAGAGACAGGATCTGACATTTTCTGCCAGGGTGGCAGGCAGTAACTTGGGACCCGTCATGCAAATTTTTCAGTGGGGTTACATCTTACCTTTTCTTGAAACCCTCCTCACCTCCCACCATTTACAGACAAGCCTACGGAGAATGATGTATCTGTCTTACAGTGGGAAGAGCAAGCTTTTTTGACCAAATGAGAAGTGGGTCGTGGTTGTTATCCCTGCTACTTTCTGATGCTAAAAAAAGGATTACATTTTAGCCCTTCACCCTTGTAATGCCTGTCTGCAGAAAGACAAGTTGAAGATGCTTACCCTTGACAGGGTCCTGTCTGCTTTTGACACCTGAGACTGGATGGTAGCATTAGACCTGCAGGATGCCTAATTCCACATCTCCGTCCTGCAGGCCCACAGGCTTTACCTGTGGTTAACGATAGGCTATGAACATTTTCCGTTCACTGTGCTCCCTATTGGTCGTACTAGCGCCCCCCACGTTTTCATGAAAGTTGTAGCAGCACTCGGGGTTCCAATCTTCTCCTACCTTAACAATTGGCTGTTGAAGGCAGGTTTGCCGTAGGCAATTGTCACCAACTTCCAGCAGGGACTACAGGAAATCTCCTGACATCTTTGGAGTTCACTATAAATGTGCTGAATTCACCTCCGACTCCTTTCCAGACGTTCCCCTTTATCAGGGCCATACTGGACATGGTGCACTTTAACTCCTCTCCCCTGGAGTGGAAAGTCCAGGACATTTGCGCTTTAATCCTGACATTTCAACCTCTCCCCTGGATCTCATTGAGGATAACTGAGGGTGCCGGAACTGATTACCTCCTGCATCCTGCTAGTCAAGCACACCAGATAGCACATGCAGACTCTACAGTGGAATCTGAAGTCCTAGTGGTTACATCACCAGAGGGAGCTTTCTAATCTGGTCCAAAATAGGAGGAGACTGCAAAATAACTGCAGTGGTGGCTGCAGGACCATGATTGGGTCTGCAACTGACTCCTAGCCTTACCCCATCCAAAGCTGATAAAGGTGACCAATGCATCACTTCTGGGTTGGGGAAGCCATCTGAGAGATGCAGAGATCAGAAGTGGTTAGCCTCCGGCAGAGATCCGGCTCCATATCTGAGAGCCATCCACTGTGTGTTAAAAGCCTTCCTACCCTCTATCAAAGGGAAGCTGGTGCAGGTCTTCATTGACAACAGTGCAGCCATGTGATATTGCATCAAGCAGGGTGGTGTGTGGGTCATGGACCTAATGCCTGGAGGCATTGTGTCTCTGTACTTGCCAAGACCATCAAGGAACTTTTCTGGTGACACACAAACTGGTGGTTTCCCTGAACACCAGTGCAGATAAACTAAGCTGTCGACATCTTGTAGATCATGAATTGCAGTTGCATACAGAGGTGGTACGGGGTCTTTCTGTACATGGGGAGAGCAATGGCTCTATCTTTTCACCACTGCTGAGAATGTGCAATGTCAGCACTTTTACGCTTTGTAATTTCCAAGGTGACTCATTCCACGTAGAGTGGAACTCTGTACTCTTGTACGCCTTCTGGCTGACACCTCTCTTGCCCTGAGTTTGGAAGAAGAACATGACCGACTAGGACGAAATCATCCTATTGGCCGCAGATTGGTCTTCCAAACTCCTGGGCTTTAACTTTCGTTCTTTGATCAGACTGGCTCTTCTGGAGGATCTTCTGATCTATGCCATTCCACACCAAACGTGACGTGCTCAGGCCTCTACATGTGCCACCTATGCTTGCTCATGTCAGTTGCTTTCTGACTTGTTTGCTCCCAAGGATGCAGAGCCAAAATCATACCAATCATGATTGGTGTGCAAATCTTGAAGTTGAATATTATTAGATGAAAGAGCCCAGGCATAATAAACTCATAAGGGTGGAACATTTGTTGTAACCTCTTCAGGAAATGCATTACAACTGGTCAGCTAAACAATGATGACTGGTTAAGCAACGGTAAAAATGTCAAAAGAGCCAACAGGTGCCATGTAACAGTTTCTAAACAAGCCCTTCCTGGGCTAGAAACAACACAAACAGCAGCACTTTGGTCAGCTTAGCATGGAGTTGGTTGATCTGTTTAAAAGTACAGCAAATTTACTATCACCCAGTATTCCCCCAACTCTCCTAATAAAAATGATACCTTACATGTGTGCATGCCTATCTCCCGTGACAGGAAAGGGCTCAAAATGCAACATGAACATATCACTTTTTTCAGCTGAAACAGCCCCCTTTTGCAATTTTGGTAACCACTCAGTTACTACCACTCAGTGATCCCCCAGGTTTCCTGGAATCAGCAGGAATCAAAAAAATCATACCATCCAGTGTTACTCCACTTGTCCCTATACAAAGGTTGCCCCATTTGAATCTTGAGTCCTTGAAGACAAGGTTAGATCTGTTCCTGGAAAGGGCACTAGGTATTTCCCCCATTGGCTTCTATTGAAGCTGAAGCATTTTCAGACGTGGGGCCAGCTAAAATAAAGCCATTTCTTTTTGCTTCAAAATCATGTGTTCCCTGCCTGAATCGGGTCTGTTGGCATGTATATGCCCATTGGAGTGTGTCAGTGCTAGGAACTGTCAATCCCCTAGAGCTCATGGCCTAACAAAACATAAATATGATACATACTGGGAACGAATCATACATAATCCAGTACTTCAGTGAACACTTTAGTTAATCACTGGTATATAACAAAATGATTTCAGATTACATGATATATTCTCTGAGTTATGGCGTAATAATATTCTCTCTCTGCACTGGTACATGTATTAAAATTCAGCACACACACTCACAGAGATCTAGGAGTCATTTAGTGAGACCATCCACTGATTCCTTGAGTAGACTGTAAGTGGGTGATGCGCAGTGAGTCAACACCAAGGGCAACCACCCTCTTTGTGACTACAGGAAATTGATTCAGATCCCAGGTATTCTCCACAAAGGGAGGACAGGACCTGTTCATAGATGTTGGGCCCAGAGCAAATGGCAAATGCTTCTCAGTCTTCAGACAGGAACATCAGGCCTATTGATACCTGGGTGGACCACAGAGTGGAGAATAGGGAGAGTGGTGGGGAAAAGTAGTTCCATGAGAGGGCAGGAGGCTCTAGGAGAAGCCAAAAAGGAAAAGTACAGTAACTGGGCTAGGACAAACAAAAAAGAGGCAAACACAAATTAACGTTGAGGGCATCAGGAAAACAAAGTTGGCTTGAGGACTTGGCATTGAAGGGAAGGGGAGTCAAAAAAAGAATGTGCGTCTGAGGTTGCCTCTCCAAAAAGTAACAGCGATAGCGTGCATCAGTGACTTCTAGGGGAGTGCAGGGAAAAATAATGGCAAAGTAGAAAATGCCATTAGTCAAAAGGTGCTCGAATAAAGTGAACATAGTGTTTTATGACACACGACATTAACATACAACCGTATGCATTCCGTCCATGCATTAAAGTGCAATACACCTACAGAAAATATAGACTCAACAGACCACCTACAGACAATAAGGGTTCATGCTCACATAGGTTATTTGCAATGTGTTTTATTAGCCGGTAGAGTCGGACAGCAATGTTCATAGTATTACATGTTTGCTTTGGTATTAACTGAGGGTGCTGCTTTTGTGTGAAAAGGTGAAGCCCCACCAAGGCGCTGTTTGTCTGATAGTTCAACGCCAGTCATTGCATACCACGGAAAGGCTGCTGTTCTTGGATAGTATCACTACCACTTTACAAGGAACTGAAGCAAGTCTTTTGGCTCGTATTATGAGGAAAGGAAAAAATATAAAGCATCGCTATTCGGATAACTACAAGAAAGGTAGTAATATCAGTTCCATGCTGAAACTCCCAGAGGACTCTGCATGGAACAAGAGAGGACCTCCGGAGGGGAAAGCAGCATTTTTCTTTTTGACAGTAACGTACCTTTGGGGAACTGGGTGCTGGAGAGTCTCATCTGTGGGAACACTCTGGGTATAGGGGTGTTAATGTTGCGATAACAGAATGGGAAGTAAATTGAACATTTGGAGAGCCAAAAGGTCTGGATTTAATGTCTAATTAGACAAATGGTGTTTATCACACTTGAACCTGCAATATTAGCTTTGAAAGTGCTAGGAAAAAAGTAGCGAAAAAGGCGTTTTCTTTGTATAGGTTGCATATAGGAGATAACGTATTGAAAGTGAGAATCACTGTACTGATTGAATTGACTTTACACGTGTAAAATAGCCCTTTCTAATTGAATAATTTCCTGAATGGTGCAGTAATACAGAAGTTAGCCAATAGTATGTGGTAAGAAAGGGGACTGCTCCCCTGTGGAGGGGCCAAGCTCACTCTTTAAAATATGGCAATAGTAGGTCTTGCACAGCAGCACTGTAGAGCCAGACCTAAAAAATAAATGGTATGGAAACCTATAGAAGGTAGTAGTGGTAGGAGAGTAGGCTAAAGGAGATCTATGTAGCACCACTGCAAGGACAATGTGCACCAACCTGTCCAAAAGCACGAGTTATCCCATTTATTCAGGCTCACCAACTCGGATATGTCTTTCTGGCTCCGCTCTAGCCATCGCTTTAGGTTTTATAGATGTTCTTCCCTCCAGCTAATCCGGGATTAAAGGAAGACTTCAAACCACGGTGCCCTTTAGTACTGGGAAATGACTATCAATCAAAGTATTCCACTCTAGCAACTAACTAATGGTTGCCAGTGCGAGGCACAACTCAGATTTGGAACCCATGTATGGGCATGATCTAAAACTCTGGAGGATCATTTATTGTGTTAAAAAATGTAGATGAAACCTATAAATGAGAGCAGCAGCAGAGGTCAGTAAAATATACAAGGTAGCATAATGGATGCTCGGATGCGTGCTAATGTATGGAGGGTTGCATATGTTATGTTTCCTAAGATATCATTGTTTCACTGAAGAACACTATGAGGGTCATTCTGACCATGGCGGGCGGCGGATGCTGCCCGCCTGGCGGGAACCGCCAAATGGCCGCTCTGCGGTCAGAAGACCGCGGAGGCCATTCTGACTTTCCCGCTGGGCCGGCGGGTGCCCGCCAAGGGAGCACCCGCCGGCCCAGCGGGAAAGGCCCTGCAACACAGAGGCCGGCTCCAAATGGAGCCGGTGGTGTTGCAGGGGTGCGACGGGTGCAGTTGCACCCGTCGCAATTTTCACTGTCTGCAATGCAGACAGTGAAAATCTCCCTGGGGCCCCCAGGGGCCCCACGACACCCGTTCCCGCCATCCTGTTCCTGGCGGTAAAAACCACCAGAACAGGATGGCAGGAAGGGGGTCGGAATCTCCATGGCGGCGCTGCTTGCAGCACCGCCATGGAGGTTCTGCCCAAGCAGGGGAAATCCGGCGGGAAACCGCCGGATTCCCTTTTCTGACCGCGGCGTTAGAATGGGCAATGAAGCACCGCCAGCCTGTTGGCGGTGCTTCCGTTGCCCCCGGTGGTCTTGTACCGCCAGGGTCGGAATGAGGCCCTATGTCTTCCTAGCTGCACTCTGACCTTGGCTGCTGTGCTCTGCTCATAGAATAGTGCCTTCCTGGAGAAACCTATCTAAGATGACTAATGGATAAGCAGCCTGCTCCTTGTCTCCTACTCCAGGGCTCTGGGTGGATTAAATGCATGTGTCATGTGATTGTAATGTTATTGCGCAGCAAACCCTAGCCATTCAGGCCCAGCAGCTCCAAAGATTCCTGGTAACCTAGTTCGAGCTATTAAACGTTGTTCCAATGTTAATTTGCAATTACCATGTTTACCCATAGATATTTACCTGTATTATAAAGCAAAGCATGAACACGGGATTTTGTAAAGTAGTCAGTTGCAAGTATTTTTTTGCGATTATAAGACACTTCCTTCTTTTGTTCAACAAACCAGCTATTATTCTCCTTCTCGACCATTACAAAAATCTTTAGTTTCACCAAAAACTAGCAGTCTCTCTCTAGAGGCAAGCAAGACACATGGCAGCCTTGTACATAAATGAAGCAAGGAGGCCTGTGATGGTGTATGATTTTCCATGCCTGGATGCTGGAATCATGACTTTCAAGTGTAGACTTTAACCAACAGCACAGCTATTGAATGCTGTGAGGTGGGAGTGCTGCAGTTGGCCTAGTGTCCCTAGGTGCAGCTCTGTGAACGCAGGAAAGGCAAGTGTGACTTGGGGTATTGAACAGACATGATTGTTTTAGCTGATAGAATGGCTGTGTCGCCTTTGCTGATTCGTGCTTTGTTAGTAAATGCTAGAGAACCTCGCTCGTGAGTGATGCTAAATTTCTTGAATCAAGATACCAACCACCTAAGTTGTGTTATGTTGTTGGCATTTGACCAGCACCATGACCTGACCGTTGGCCACATGACTGAAAAATTAAACAGGAGTGTGAGGTGCACAGAGATCCACTCTGACAAGGTCTGCTTTTGTCGAGCACTAATAATGCAAAAAGGATAAACGCCTAAATTACAGGTTAGGGGACTCATGCTGGGGTCTGGATTTACCATGATCTAGGACCAAGAAAAGCCTTGGGTGGTAAAGGGTGGAGCTGCAGGACGAAGATTCTGATAAAAGCCACGGAGTGGCTTGTCTCACCTTGGCCTCAATGAGAGTGTATGTGAGTTCACCCATGAGCATGAACGCTACTCATTGATGCATTCAGGGGATGCCTCTGTCCTCCTGGTGATACCTCTAGTTCACTGGTTATGAGATTCGAACTTCAGCAGGTCACATCATTAGGCCATCCATGGCTGCAACTTATTTAATATGGGGTCTTTTGTTGGATGCCTTCCTAACCCAATATGCTTTCGTTCCCATGCGGTAGAGGTGTGGAGCATTGACCTTAATGGGGCTTCACACAGAGTCTCTGGAAGGTGACAGTCAGAGGTTTGTGCACAGCAAATCTTGTGCAAAAAAGGTCTTTATTCACCTTGGACATGATTTCACATCTATTCAGCTGGCCCTGACAAGAGGGGGGAATGGTGATGGCCATGACCTCTTGTTCTGCACGAGTAGTGTCCTGTATTTTTTCAGTATGAATTGTTTGATATCTTTCAACACGTGACAGAAAACACACTTTATTTTCATTGTCCCTTACACAAATGCATGCAGTCTAGCTTGTATTAACAAGTTCTCTCGAAATCAAGTTCATTAGGCAAAAGCATATTTCCCATTGTGAGAATCCCTCATTTTGAAAGCCAGCAGAGGTGGTCGGTCTAGGAGTGAGCACAAAATGTGTAGTTGCAGATGCATTGGGTGAAGATCTTGATAGTCACTATCACCACTTTCTTCGTATCTGGGCATGCCAGCTGTACCGGCTTCTCTTCGATTTTGTCGATGACTGGCATGCAGCAGCCACAACTTCCCTTGATAACAGAAAAGGGGTCGTCGAACCTTTCAAAAACAGACAAATATGCATTGTTAGGCAAAACAACTAGCGTGGAACAGTCAAGAAGAGAGAGTGTGAAGTGTATAACTGTAGACTTTGATTCATAGTGGAAGTTGCCGGATATATGCCCAAGCCCTGCCTTTCTCTCTTCCAGCACCATGCTAGATGTAAACACCAAGACCTACAGAGCCATATTGAGGCGTTTTGGTTGATATGCGCAATGCATATTTGTGGGACTTTCAGTAATTCCTCCTTCCTTTCGGATCCTTCAACACGCTTCTCTTTGCATGGAAATGAAGGTAGATACACAATAGAATTGCGGATCTTTAGGGATGGCTGCTCAGCTAGTGAGGGCAAGGAGTCCTTGTGCTGATGTTTGTGCTGCAAGCTGGACAAGCCACAGCCAGCTGAGTTGCAGGAGTGGGCTATCAAAAGCTGCAAATAGTGTTTTGTATTTTGTTAGTTCTGTTGTGTGCGATATTTTCGTACTGGTGGATAAGAGGCATGTGGTGTCCGATGTCGTATTTGGTGTGTGTGTGTGAGTTCAGAGGTTGTTCACACTAGTAAATGTTTGTGTATGAGGTTATCGTGCATGTGGGCTGCCGGTCTTTGACTCTGTCACTAGGGGCAAGGCATCCTGGTGCGGTTGTTTGTGTGTCTTTACTGTGCAAAGGGAGGTGGGAAGCATAAGCATGTGAGGTAAATGCTGTGCATGTACTTCATTATTATTTATTTATAAAACGGCACACACCTCTTAAAAAACAATGCCATTCAGTTAGCAGGTGGCCTCAACCTCATTTGTTGTCCGCCACGCCAACGCGTTTACCTTTTCGTACAATAAATACCTGTTGAATCCTAACTCATGTAGGACTCTTCCTCTTTTATCACGTCACTGACGACGAAGAGCAGCTGGTGTGGCAGAAGGTGGCGAGTGGTAACTTTTGTCACACCAGAACAAAGTCGGAGGAGATTTGGGGGAGTCTACTGGTGGCAGGTGAATGGCAGGTGAATGGCATGGTGCATGGGACTGAGCTCATGTGGTGATACACTAGGCAGGTGCCTGGTGCAGTTTGGGAGTAGATGGACAGTGGCCAGGCTCCAGGTTGTGGACTCTGCCTGGGAGAGAGCTCCGGGCCACCAAACAACAGTTGCATTTTGTGTTGGCTATGGCCAGCTTACATCACTCCATTCCAGCATTCCATATCAAGGGAAGACATAGATTTATATAGATATTTCTTCATAGGGTGAGGCTGCAGTTCCCAATAAATTAGTGGGTATGGACAAGTAAAACAGACAGGAGGGGGGAATAAATCTGGGGAGATGCTATTAGAAAGTAGAGGCTACATGCTTCTTCATGCAGACATGAAATGCCAGTATAAAAAGGGCAGTGCAATCTTCTCGTTTTAAGATCGTATCTCGGGGGAGTATGTAAAGAGGTCCTACAGTGACTGAGCTAGAGGCAACTGCTCTTACAAGTCATGTAGTAATGGGTGGAAGAATCCACACTGTCTCCCAGACAATAATTTGTGGTTCATGGAGCAAAAGCCACAACAGTGACTTTTTTTTAAAACAAATTCCAAGCGTTCCACAGAGATGCAGTGCAGGGTCGACTCAAGTGGTAAATGTAGCTTGGAGAAGTTCTATAAGATCTGTTATTAGTCTATAAGATGTGTAATTAACAAAAGTGGAAAGGTGACTGGATCCCTCTCTGAACGGGCGGCTACTTTCCTCAGCACATAGTTCCCTTTCCCAACCTTTCTTCCATGTCCCAAAGTTGAGATTCTTACCATGCCTTAGAGCTGCACACTCCCTCGCAGGTCGTCAGGGTAACGTTTAGAGAGCATCCGTCTTTGGCCACAGTCTTCTCACAATGATGCACTGCACAGGGTTCTAATAAACGTAAAAATAAAATAAGGATGTCACAGGTACTTTAGCCGAAGAATGTTCTGATGTTCTACTAGGATTGCTTTCACGCACATTACCCACCTTGCCTCTAAGATCACTCTCGCAAGTCTTGAACTTCGTCATTGGTCACTAGTGGTCACTCAACACTGTTCTCGGCACTCCATTTCAGAGTGCTGATGCTCAGTCATATTCTAACAGACTCCTTTTTGCAAGCATTTCCCAAAGCTCTGACCTGGATCCCCTAAACTTCTTACTTTATACCAAGTCCCTGCACCACCTTACACCATTTTTTAAAATGTGGTATTCCATAAGCTGAAGACAAATATATTTTCCTTTTCATTTCCTTCACTCATTCCTCTCTCATGTATCTGACTAACTGCTGTTGGACACTGTGTTGCCCAGTGGATAGTCATGCCTAACATCCAAATAGAGATCTTCTCTTTTAAATCATTTAATACTGAGTCTCTTTCTCTGTCTTTGCCTTCTTCCCTCTTAGCTCAAAATCTTGGAGCGTTGTTTAGTTCTAACTCGCCTCTAGAATTCAGGGTCTGGAACATTGCGACTTGCGGACCCTGTCACAGCGTTGGCACAAGCTTTAAGAGCATGACACTAAGCACCCCACCATTGCTGCTCTCCAAAGTTGCATCACAGCTGTAAAGTTCTTGTTTTCGGTAATGGGATCTTTTTAATGCCACAGGATAAATGTCAGAGGTGGGGTGCGAATTCTGTATTTTGTTCTAGAGGCAGTCAGTACCATGGCATGCTTTCTTTCCTAGGTACATTTTTCACTAGAAACCCCCAAATTCAGTATGGCCAGCAAGTGTTGTGGAGCAGCACTTTCAGGAGGGCCACCTATCCCAAGGTTCTTTCTTTGTAACAATATAGTTGTGCAGTATCCCTTTAACTGGCTTTCCTATGGTTGAGTCGCGCATACGATTTCTAAACCAGCACCCCTGTCGTGAGTGTTCTAGTGGGGGCACACTAGCCCAGTGGTCGGTATCTCCAGCAGCCTGTGGCCGCATGTAGATTGGATTTCAAGGAAGCCACGATTGACGCTGATAGTGGGACAGCGAAAAAGACATAAAGCTGGAGACCTCCAGATCATCTGGTGCCTCTGAAAGGTGTACTGATGCAGCCTCGGCAATGCTGGCAATTCCCAATAACAACCTGTCCAGAAATCTCACAGTTTCACAAGCAGCCTGCTAGCCCGTTTTTAAAGTCAGGAGAACGTCCTAATATATCTTTAGAGTGACATTCGGTCACTGCAGACTACCTCACCTGCCCACCTGTAACCCCCATGAACACAGAGCTAGTGACCCATGAATTCCAGAGGACACACATATTCCACACTCATGCAAGCTTTAAATGTATAGACGACCACTTCACAGTCTACCCTCGATATTGACATTTTTTTTTGCCCAGGTCACAATCCTTACTTTAAACACACAGAGAACAAACATGACTAATAATCAGGGGCGTGGCTTGGTCAGTATGATGGGGGGGGGGGGCAGGCATCAGATTTCCCAACAATCGCGCTGGCACATCTTGTTAAAACAAATTATATGAGAAGCAGCACATGAGTGGGGCTCGAGAGGCAGTGGAAAGAAAGAGGAGTGCGGATTGTTAGGGGTACTTAAAAGTAACATTGGTCAAACTATTCAACTTCTTAAGGCGTTCAAAAGAAAGACGCTAATGTGTGTCTGTTTTTGTCCGTGTGTGCATGTACAAATTCAGGTTGAAATTCAACAGGCATCTCACCAAACCCGACTAAAACACTTGTACACAACTATTTAATTTAGAACACATTCTGGAGGGGGTGTAACACCCCACCACCCCCTCCTCTCTCCCCCCACGAAATACGCCCCTGCTATTAATGGAGAAAAGCACATGACTCACCTATAGGCGGCGTGGATTGCGTGTAATCGGAAAGATCTTTGTCTGAAAAAGAGGAGTGAATGGGAGAAACTTGAGTATCAACAGATAATGAAAGGTCACAAAGCCAGAAAGCAGCTGTCACTCTCCTCATTTTATCTTCTCACTGCTTCATCATTCTTTCTTATACTCCTAGTTCTTTCGAATGAGAAACTCTTTGCTCTGACAATGTTGCAACTATGGATGCCCACGATATGGACGCTTGCAACATTCTTAATGTTCACTAAGTATTTGCATGTAAAACAGCTCTGATGGCTGATGTGTGAACAGAAGCATCTGGAAATCCGATATACCCTTCATCAGCCAAAGCCGGGATTTGGACATGCCTCCTACGTGTGCCATCGAAAAGGGAAGGCAGCCCACCAGCTGTCTAGACCCCTTGGGACATTCCACAAGCCGCTGTGCTTAATCTGTAGATAAAAACCTGCAGGTGACCAAAGTTCTCATCTGAAACACGCGGCTGCTGCAATTAAAAGTGCAAACTCAGAATACTGAGGCAGAGGAATCCTAAAGCCATTTCGGGCCTCTTTAACCCATTTACAGTCACTCCCTGCCCCTTCAGCGCACTCTTGCAGCTTTCTCCCTTTGTGACGCTTTTTCATTTTTCTCTTCCTCCTTCTTTCCCATGAGTGTCTTTTGCTCGCAGTAAATGCTTGAGACAGAAAAATAAGAGCCGGTGCCCCGCACGGAAACAACAAGCACAAATCAAGCACTGACAAGCCCACTGATCGTTGTTGTATACTTGTGCCATGGACCTTGCCAGACTTTGTAGCACCTTTGTGTAATATTTGTCATAAGTAGTTCCTAAAAACGAGCCCACTTGTAAGGGCCGAAGCCAAGCCAGCCTGTCCTCAGAATGTTCCCGGTCATGTAGGTGTGTGTGTGACAAACGCTGTTAATGCGAAGAGAGCTCTAGGGAATCCTATTTTTTATTTTTCAGACTCACTATGTTTTTGAAATATCTACATCGCGGATATTTTTTCACACATTTTTGCAGTTTAGGTTAAAATCGTGTACATTTGTATTCACCAAGCTTGTTTATTCAGGTGGGAGGCCATTTTAGGCCTCCCTGTGATTTAAATATGTTGATCGCTTCTTGTTTAGGGCTGGTTAAAAACTAGCAAAGGCAAAAGGGAAGTGATCTTTCAGAACAGGAAACTTAAGTCGAAGTACTGCGTACTATGCAGCTTTATGAGCCTTCAGCACTTGTAGGTGTAAAAGGAAACACAGAGAGTAACCAAACACGCTCCCCCACTTCTGGTAGGTAGAGTGCTGATGGGAGAAGAAGGGGAGGCCTATTTAGCACCACCTTCTTAGAGGTCACATTTTAAAGAGACCTCCTAATAAATTAATAAGTAGTGGGTATCTTTTTAGTGCTCAATCCAAGCTGCTTTAATGTCCAGGCCTAGTCTGTCCATTGAAGATTACTGCTGAGGTATGTCTGTTCGGTTTCCAACGCCGGACTGGTCTTTTATTCCACCAGGCATTTCCTTGGTGGGCCAGAGCCCCTGAAGACCGGTTTGAAAAGCCCAGGGCGGCTCTTGGTGCCTCTGTCACTTTCCCCGTATCCCTGAGGTTAATCGGAGCATCACCTGACGCGTCAAGAGATAAACGAAGTGATGGGATAGGTAGAGAGAAAGCGATGACAGAGAGAGAACCGAAGGAGAGAGAAAAACATGGATGGATGGGCAGAGAGAGATTGTGCAAGAAGCTGAAGGCTGGTTTGAGCATTTTTTGCCGGGTCTACTTTTGGTTCCCCACTCCAGCCCTGTTGCTTTCCCTGCAGTATAGTATGATCAAGACATCCTGTGCGAAGATGGCTGAATGCCTGCCCACTCTTCCAACTATGCTCGTTAATTGTGGTGGGGTGGCTGGGCGTCCTGTCTGATAAAAGGTGGGCCCTAATAGTGAAGAAAAAAAGTTTGCCCTAGAGGTCATGGTGCTTCGATTGCCCGCCACTACTCGATACATTGCTTCTACACTATACCCATGCCCACCCTTTGAAAAACTGAATCACTTGAAGGGTGTGGCTTCGGGCAAACAAGGAAGATGGAGATTTATTTGCCTACCTTTTTGTCCACTTTCTACTGCCGAGTTTTATTTGGCTAACAGCTTTTAAACAATCAACAGTAATGATATTCCATGATGCTTGTTTGGAAGGGAAGCACACCAGTCCTGCTTTAGAAAAGGTTCGACTCAAGGTGTACAAATGTACTCTTTTAGTGATATTTTTACACAGCGTCCCAAAGTCCCACTTTATTTTTTATTTTAATAACCTGGGTCAGAAGATCTGAAAGAAAGATGGATATGATGAAAGAGAAGGAAAGAAACAGGCAGAAAGGAGGAAGGAAGGATAGAAGTATGGAAAGAAATAAGAATGAAAGAAGGATGACAAGGAAAATGAAGGAAAGTAGACATAAAAGAAAAAAGGAAGGCGAAACAAAAGAGGGAAAGTGGGAATATAGAATGGAAGAAAACATAAAAGAGAATAGAAATATGTAAATGAAAGAGACAAGGGAGGAGCTTGGGAAGGAAGCTGTGAAGGTAGGAAGGATGACGGAAGAAAAGATGAAGAGAAAGAAGAGAAGAATTAAAAGGAAAGAGTAAGAAAAGAAAGAAGGAGGGGAGAAGGGGCAAAGGAAGGACAATTCCTAAGAAGAAAGAAACCAAGAATTACGGGGAAATGGGCTTGTAATGCAAGATGATAAAGGAAAGTAAACGAAAAAAACCATAAAGTAGCTGTAAACAAAAGACGGATAGAAAGGCGAATGGAAAGAAGGAAAAGAAAAAATGGAAAGAAGGACAGATGGCATAAAAGTGGAAAGGAAACAATGAAAGGAAGAATAATATGAAGTGGGAAAGAAAGAAGCAAGGAAGGAACGAAGAATAAAAGAAAAGACAGAAAGAGGGAGGGACTAAATAACAGGGGGAACAATTGTCACCGGCCTTCACAGAGTGGGTTAGGATCCCTTATTTTGCTCGCTCACTCCGTGCCAGATGGTTCAAAGAGCGGTGACAGGGGAGTTACTTTATTTTTCTGGCTACTCCCTTGTCTCCCAGAGTACGGATGCTGGATGGATCATTATCTCTGTTGATTGGAAATACCCGTTCACTAAGAGTTTGACATAAATGGGAATGGGGAATGGGGAATAACCGGGGTTTCTTATTTAGCGCGTCTGAGATCTAGTTATTACTCATTCGAGCTTGGAATTTTACTTGGCGATTTGGGCTGCTCGAGATGCGACGCTCGATGTTAAAAATCAGATCTGTTGTGCAATTTTAATGTGTGGATTAATTGTGCAGTAAAACCATGCCACATATACTAGAGGTTATCAAATATGTTCTAGAAATGCTTCCCTGAAGCTCTGGCTGCTCCAGCTGTGCCAATAGGCCGAATTCCTCACCCGCGCCCCCACATCCCTCAAGACCAGCCCACGATTAAAAAAAGGCACCTCTCTGGGTACACTCATTCAGCCACGGTGTGAAAGAAGCAGAAGCCAAACTGGAGATCAGTTATTTTACCTGTGATCGTCTTTGGAGTGGTTAAGGTTTCTGTTTATAAAGAAAAAATAAAACTGTAGATTAACAGGGTCCATTCGACCAACTGCACCAATTCATAATCCTCTGAATTACCCACAACGCACATACAAATTATTCTGCTTTCTCAAATGCAAGTACATCAACATCAGACGTTCTAAGCCATTTTAACACATTCACCATAATTGGTAGCGTAGAGTTCAAGACTGGCAGGGTTTCCAGTGGTACCTCTGTTGTGATAGCATCAGGTGTTGTGCTGCGGGCCGGCTCTGTCAGCACTGGGTTTTGCCATGATACTGGCGATGTAATTTGTAACATTGGATGTCTTCAAACCTCCAGTGATGGAAGTGGTTATGCATTTCTAGGTTGCCTGTGTTGGCATTGCGTGTACTGTTCCGAATTGGTCTTTTGGGCTGTGGGATTACTACACAGGACAAACAGTGATGGATAAATATCTAGGATAATCATTTGATACGTATTCCAGTGTTTCTAGTACTAAACGTTTAGTTGCTTATCGCTAAACATCACTTTTCACGGCTGGTAAACCAATCTAATTATCCTGGCACCGAAATAGAGTGAGTGTATTAAACTCTTTATTCGACGTAGTACAGATAGCTCCACTCCTAAAAGTAATTTTTGATCAAGAGAAGGAACCAAAACGTACAAAGGGATGCTCCTGTTCCCGTTCATTTATCCATATTCTGTTCCCTACCCTTTGTGACTCACAGCGATCCCTGCAAAATTCTGGAGTCAAACCAATGCAGAGAATTTATCTCAACAACCTAATCCATCCACACTTTGCATACTTCCCTAGCTAAAAAGGGGCAAAAAACTCTAGTGAGAATGCCTGGAAATAAATGTTGACAAACAGAGAAAAGGAACTTTTGACCCTCGAGTCATTCTCGAGGGTAAACATGCACTGGCAAAGCCAATAGCTCTCGCCTATGCAACAGCTATTGGCTTTGTCAACGTTTTTTAGCCATATTGTACAGTAGCATGGCTGAAAGTAAAGGAAAAAAAAAGTGCTGTGACTTGGTCAGCGCTAGCCACGTCATATTGCTTTGTTTTGTTACTTTCAGCCGCACTGCTGTACAACAAGCACTCTTATGGAGCGCTGCAACTTAAAAAAACCTGTTGAAATACTCTGAAAAGTAGGATTTTTAAAAGGGATGAAATTGACGCTTTTATGTCTCAAAAAAGAACACAAGTGCACAGCTACAGCAGAGGGCCCAGCAACCGACAAACTGGCATTTTCTTAGTACATCAGTAAAAAGGGCAAATATAACCCAGGTGCACAATCGCACTGACTGTATTGTGCGCCCTGCTGAATGAGCGCCTTGCGGGGCCCACATGGGCTGGCTTGGACTATTCCAAAACGATGTAAAATATGTACCAGGAGACTGCAAAACATTGCTTATAAGATCAAAATGAATTGATCGGAAAACGTAAGCAAGGTATAAGTGTAGCTGTATTTTCACTGCAATGTGTGTTTACTGGTAATATGGGTCCATCCATTATAGCCATTACCTTACGCTGCCTATAAGTTACAAAATGCACTCCATTGCTAAGACTGTGGAGGCGAGGTGGTGCTAATAGGTCGATTAAGGTTAGAGTCAACTGCAACACACTTTTTGTTTAATTTAAACAAGCAATCTTGAGAAACGAGGACCAAAAATAAAAGACAGACAGATTGAAAGAGCGATGACTTTTTATCAAGAGTGAATTAAAAATCTGTGTATTTTTTTTAACGTTCCGGGTCACAATGAAAAATCGACTACCATTACTGTGGGGGTTGCTCAAATTGCAAGTTTAAATAATTAGCAAAATGACTAATAATGCATCAAGACTGTGTTTGAGATATCATTTTGAGCTGCGAGCGTGCAAAGCGCTCTGTCCCTGGTGTAATCTCTGAGGGCTTTTATCCACGCCCATGTCACGCCCATCAGTTTGGTTGGTTTGTGGGCTTGCTTTTAAAATTCGCTTGATTTAATTAGTGAAAGGAATGCATACGTCATGCCTTTTCCGGTGTTTAGCCCGCCTCGAGAGCACAGGCCAACTACTGAAAACATACGAGGCTCCATGTTTTCGGTATGGTTTCTGGACTAATTTTTCTCTTTATTTCATAGGCAGCACGATCTCGCTGGGCAGTAGTCGAGCACTTTATATGACATCAACCCTGTTACATGGATATTTGCACTCTTGCCGTTTACATGGATAACTGCACATTTGCTGATATGTTTCATTGCGAGCAAACTTCTGTTTCCTTTTGTATGTCTGCTTTGTGCTCATGGCGGCCATCGGCTCAATTATGTGAAACTGTTTTACTTTTCATTTTCAGTTTATATGGCAAGAAAAGTCCGGTTAGGAGTTTACAATGCTAATAGCTTTAACTCGAGTAAACATGAGACCCATTGCATTGCAAATGCTTGTTATTTTTTGTGGTGAGCACAAATGCAAGTTTGATTTGGCCACAGTTTCTTGCTCAAATATATCAAACGTTACTAAAAATGCAGAGTCATGTGTTTCTGTGTGGCCCTGGGCAAAGTTTGGCTGGACATTTGCCAGTTGCTTATTAGTGTATTTGGTTGTTAATCTGGTACTGAGGTGAAGTCTTTGCCCAGATACTGTAAAACCATTGAGGATGACTGGCTTCTGGAGCAACCACAAATGGCCAAAAGCGAACACCAGAAAGGCATACTGCAAAGGGAAAGTGAGCACCAGAAAGACAAAATGTCAATTATCCTGTGGTTCTGAAATCATTGCATGATATGGAACGTAAGGAGCAAAAAACAAAATAATCAACAGAGAGCTCTGGTCAGCCTTCCAATTGAGCTCGTAGGTACCATTATGCACCATAAATACATATAAATACATATAACAGTAGCTGGTTCCACTAAACAACAGCTATGTTTCATGTAACTGCTCATCTTACATTTTGCCCAAGGAAAAGGGGTGTGAGAGGGAGCAGAGTGTCTGGTTAAATACATGTTTTTCTGGTCAAGAGAAATAAGGAGACACAGACCATAAGATGGTGATGCAGTTAGAGTGGTTGTGTGATGATGCAACATATGGGGAATGGACCATGGAGCTGGTAAAAGAGGATGGACTGCTGAATGTAGAAGCAAAGAAAGCTTTTGTGAGGAGCGGGAGAGCTTTCTGACTCTCCTGTCAGGGAGCACTGCTCCTGTCCTGTGGGTGGTACTGCTTGGAAGAGATCAGAAAATGGAGGCACACCAAAGGGCTGGTCAGACCTGCTCCCACATCAAAACTCAGATTTAGAGCCTGGGACAAGAACACTCGGGCAAAACAACGGGTGGGAAAAAGCAATGAGAAAAAGAGAACAAGAAATGAGGATGAGTGTATGAGGGAGAACAAACAGACATGAGGGCGGGTAAAGAGGTGGAATGGGGGCAGGTGAAGGTAAGATTACACAGGGTCGTGGGTGACGGGAGAGAAGTAACAACTGGGAGAGGGGGTTAGGAGGGAAAATAAGCAACAAAAACGGGGATTTGGGAGTGGCTGAAAACACAAGCACTTGTGTGGAGTGCCACAAACAAAGAAAAAAAAGTAGCTCCAAGATCAGGAGTAGTGGAAGTACTTAGCCTGTGCTCCAGGGAAAGAGAGACAATATTACGCATGCATGCTGTGTCAAATAGAAGAGAAGTAAATAGGACCCGCACTGAAGCTCATCAATGGCAAGCCTATGGGTGGGCTGTAGCCCACTAACTGTAAACAACATGTCTTGAAGAGACAGCGTGTGCACTGTCTATGCGAGTCCTGAGAGTAGGGGTAGGCTGAACTCAGGGAGTTTTTCCCTGTGGAATTCCACAGAGTTACAGAAAAACTCAGTGAGATTCTATAGAATTTTGCAAAGAAAGTATGCAGCTTGTGCTGCTTGCACTGCTATTTAGCGCCGACAGTATGAGCAGCACTGAAAAAAAATGTGAACATAACCATGTGTTGTACAGGAGCGCTTGGCCAATTGAGTTGATTTGCTGTTGCTTGAGTAGAAAATCTACTCGAGCTGCAGCAAATCTACTCAAACGTCAGCCCTCTGACCCCAACTGCTCACTAATGACAGCAGCCGCCCGTCTTAGAAAGTCATGCTAGCCAAATCTCACTCGCATATTCTGGAGCCTGGCGAGAGAAAAATTCCGCCATGTGGTGATTGGCGGAATTTGGCCAGAATTCCATGTTAAAGAGTAACGTGGAGAGGCCAAAATTGAAATATTTTGCCCCACCCTATTAAAAAGAGAAAAAAATGCTAAACTTAGCTATTCCAGAGATCTCTGCTTTAAACATATACATTGCTAAAAACACTCTACCTCAATCAGTTTTTATTTGTGCAATATTTCAGATTTCGGTACCAAAAAATCAGTGCAATCCCAACCACTATAGTTGTAAAGGAAAAATATTTTTTTCTACATAACGTAGATCTCTTAATAAATGGCTTGCATTGAAATAAATTAATCTCTGTACTGCAAATTTCATTTGGCAGCTAGTGCATAGTCCTTTGACAATGACCCCATAAAAAAGAAATTGTTAAAAAGATTCTGCCTACTCCTCTTACATATAGGGCTTCATTGATGGTTTGGTGGGGCATCTGCCTGCCATAACATAACCGCTGGTCCTCCATGCCATTTGCAAATGGTATAACCAGTGATCGTGCAGCAGTGAGACGTCCGCAGCTCTCCCTACACAGAAACATTTGTGGCATCCTGTCTGCCATAGGGCCTCTCCTTTTAGTGCAGCTGCAGGTTCACAATATTTAGGGCGGTTTCTCCCACTGCAGTTTTTTCCTGCCCAGGTCCTTGTGGACCTGACAGAGAAAAAACCTAAAATAGATTTTCCTACCCTGTTGACAAAAGCACTTTCATCTGTTGTAGGAGCAGTGAGAAGAGGCAGGGCCTGCATGCATCTTTGGGGTGTACTTACAAGTCCTGAAATGACTGCTGTAGTTCTGAAAATTATCAGTGCATCCCCAGGTTTAGGAAGCCTTTTCTATTTGCTAAAGAATGGCCCATTCGCCACTATCAATATAATTACTATACACTAACAAATCAGAATTTTTGGACAGATATATAAAATTCACAAAACCCAGAAACCCTGAAACAAAATCATTTGCAAACTTCTACAGCCCAGGAAACATTAGAGTATTAACTCCTCAGGCTTAAAAAGGACCTTAAAATACATTATAATGGTTACATTCAATGTATATCAACTGGCTGTCCATTGCATGAGGTGGGGTGATACACAATATTGGCTGGTGAGGACTGGAGGCCCTGTTGTGATATTATGCTGTATTAGCTGTAGTGGTCTATGAGAAGCTCTGCTCTCTCCAATCCAAACCAGGTGAGTCTAAAACACAGGTAGTGGTTAATGGAGGAGTCAGGCCATTTGCGTTTGCCACCGAGCGTCTGTGGTTTTCATATTCAGTCGCCCTTGTCTTCTCTTCTTGTTGTTGCGTCCAGCTAGTAGAAATATACACCACAAGAGTGCTTTTCTGACTAGAATTTGTTTCAGATTTTTCTAAGCGCAGGTGGTCCAGTATATGGTGGAAACTATTTTGAACAAAAGACTATTGATCTGCAGAGAGGTTTTGGGTTGACTGCATTTTTTTGCACATCAGACCTGGATGTTGGTCATAAGCTGTGCCTAAGTTTAATCAGTCCCAATTTTTTGAAGGCATGTAACTTTTCTAGGGATTTGTCTGTGCCTTTTCACTTGACTGAGGTATAACTTTTTGGCAAAGCATCAACACTCTGAGGATGGTCTTATGTATGCATGTCACTATAAACCGAAATGTCGGTGTCTATTCCACTTCACCTTGGACATTCTGAAATGCCAAACAAAGACCTGACACTAAACCATTTTAATCAGAACCTCACGTATATGTTTCAAAGAGTTCTATTTTGTGGTTCTGGGCATATGTGCATGAATGATTTTGTGTATCCTTTATGTTTTGCTTTCCCTTTTTTAAGTACTGAAAAAACGTAATAATTATTTTTTCAATTCTTTCATAAGAGACTGCGTGTGTTTTTTATCATCTCAATGCTTATGTGCATTTGATGTGTTTCTTGTAATATGGTTCAGACATGTTATGATGTTCTGTACACCTCCCCTTTGAACTCTCTATTCTTTGAATGATTTGTTGAATGTTTATATTTAAATGATTCCCCCAGGAGCACTTGTGTATTAGTTAATATTTACTCACTCTCGTGATGAACTATTGGGTTGCCCTATTGTGGTATGACAAAGCACAGAAGTTGTACCCCACACATCATCTACTGATGTCTCTGTAATACCAATTTATGAGAGACAACTTTGCAAATCTGTACATTTGCCTGGTACTACAGCATGTTTTATTCTGTTGAAAGCATTGGTGAAGGATGTGGCACACGTAAGGTGGAGAGGACAAAAAGATAAATACATTAAAAGAAAGATAACTCTGTGCCGTCTACAGATAATCATGAGAGTTACTGTTCCAAGGGTGAGAGCTTTGGAGAACATGCTGCCATTCAAATGTTTCTAAAACATAAGCTATTTTGATTCTTTCTGGAATGTTTTCAGGTATAGCCTGCCATTCCAGGGGTCTCTGTAAGGTTAGATGTCTTGTCCAAATTCTTATTTATTGAACCTAGAGGATTATCCATAGGTTTGTGTTCAAGTATCTCAGGATGTGCATCAATAAGCATTGCTTTGCCAAGTTGAAAATAAGTTCTGGGCCTGAGGACCTGGCATTTTAAAGTAGAACGACCAGGGGTTTGAGCTGGATCCTGCCGTCCATAAGGAGGCCATGTAGGGGCGTGAGAGACAATTTGATGTAATCCTTTAGTCTATGGTTTAGTTTTAGTCTGACCACCTTACCCTGTATTAAGCTAAAATGCCCCACTATGGTAGCTTGATGTACAAAGATTTGCTGTAGTGAAGCCTAAAGACAATTATTTATTGGGTTAGCGAGGCCCCATTGTGGGTAGAAAAGGCAGGATGATGTTTCCTGCTTTAACATGACAGCTGCAAGGTTTCATGACCTCTGGTGTGAGAAAACAGGGCTGATTGCAGAGGCCCCCTAACATTTTGCTCCGATTTTTCACTTTCTGCTGGTGTTTCCCTGACCCTGATGGTGCCCTGGGTACTGCTAATCAGTCCCAGGGCCTGTGCTCTGTATAAAATAAGTATGCAAATTAGGCTAATTATAATTGGCTATGTCCTCCTACCTATAAGTCCCTAGTGTATGGGAGGGCACGTAGGTTTAGGGACCCCCATGACCCTGGACTGCTGAGGTGTCCAGGGTCATTTTAAAGGCAGGCCTGCCTTGCCAGCTGCTTTTAAATTAAAGTTAAATGCAAATTCGACTTTGGAATTAAAGGTACTTCCAAAGTCTTCAAATTACATTATTTTTACATATAAGTCACCCCTAAGGTGTGCCCTATGTGCCCCTAGGGTTGGGTGCCATGTAACTATAAACAGGGACCTTATAAAAAAAGTTTTATAAGCCCTGGTGAAGTAAAATAGCCAAATTCATTTTTCCCTCACTGTTGTGAATGGCCTCCATAGGCTAAAACGGGGAGACTTTATTTTAATTAACAAAGTCCCTTTAAGTGTCAGTTACCTCATTTGGTATCAAATTCATTGTTATAATAAATCCCACAACTTACAATTGTTGGATTTAATGTAACTAGTTCAGGTAAAGAGTTTTAAACTCTACACAAATAGTTTCCAACTTCAGCTCTGTAGTGCCTTTCCTTGATGAGGTGTGACATGGCCTGGGCTAAACACAAAGGATGTGCCTTGGGGAGGAGAAAGGGGGGAGGGCTGCCAAACTGGTCTTCAAAGGCAGAGAAGGACATTTGGAGCAACCCAGCACCTCCCTCACATCCTGCAACCGCAGACAATTAGGTGCCCTCTTGATTAAATTAGGAGAGGGCAGGAGAGGAGTGTGTTTAAGATTTTTAGCCACACCAGTGGGTGGCTCAGCCAGATGTAACCTCCAAAAAACAGTTTCAGCCATGATGAATTTTTGAAGAATGTTGCTCCCTGGGATTGATTTTTGCCACACTTCCCAGGAAGCCATCACAGAGGGAAGGACCCTGCATCTGATTGGAGGACCAGGACCCCCCTGTTTTTCACCCAGGAGCAAGGATAAATATGGCAGAGCTGCACCCACAACTCAGATCCCTACCAGATTCCTACAAGGAAGAACATCATAAGAAGAAGGACTGCCCTGCTGGATGCCTGACCTGCATCTGGACACTGCACTCTGAAGGACTGCACCAGCTGTGCACACTTGGGATTCACCACTTAAAGGACTTTACCTGTCTTCTACTGCCTCAGGAAGGGACTGTTTGGCCATCTGAAGATTCAGAACAGGTGCATTCTGGGAATTGTAGTCCCAACTCCCAAGGAGCAACTCAGAGCTTCTGGAACCTTGGATCAAGTTGTGGACACGTCAAGGACCCCAAAAGGCCCTTTAGAAGAATATCCAGGAGTTTGGAGATGTTTGGAGCAACTCCAGAAGTTGAAGAGGTGCATTGTGGGAGGTGTAGTCCCAGACCCCACGAGGCAAACCAGAGCCTCTGAACCCTTGGCTGATGCCGTAGACCACTTTCCTGAATCAAGAAACACTTCTGAAAGTAAGTGGGTGGCCTGAACTCTGGACTTTGTCCCTTTCCAGTGTGACCTTTTTTAACCCTTTGAGCACTAGTTGCTTCTATGCGCTAGAAAACATTAATTCTTTAAAAAGTTCATATCTCCGGTTCCCCTTATTCGATTTCAATCATTTTGTTGTCATTTTAAAGATGAAAACACAATCTATGTTTATAAATTGGTGTTGGATTTTTATTGTGTTTTGTGTTTTACTTATTTACTGTTTTGTGATTTTTAAATGCTTTACACACTTGTCTCCTTAGTTAAGCCTTGTCGCTCGTTGCCAAGCTACCAAGGATTGAGCTGGGTTTAATTTATTGAGACCTAAGTGGATGTTAGTGGCCTATTGCTAAGTGTAGGTACTTACTTGCCTTTACCAATAATCCACTTTTCAACATCCGGTATTTGGAAATTTAAGAACAGTTTGTGTTTGAAGTGAATACCAGCTTATGAAAGAGAATGAATTAGACTAGTATATGTTTATAGGGGTTTCATTGGATCCTGTGACTAAGATTTCAGTTTTCACCAAGGTCAGACAATCATTTATGCATCCTTGGATATCCTTCAGTCAATGATAGGCCAATCTTTGGATCCTCTCACACTGCAGTGGTCATCCACGTCCTTCAATATACAAAGGTGAATTGACTGTAAAGCTCTTTTAGAAGAAAACGTGTTAATGTGTTTATTGATGCCTAAATCCTTCTCTGTCAGCTCTAGGTGAGTATCAAGGGAATTCTAAAGGAGTTAAAACCTTATATGCTAGGGTTTTGTCCTGTAAATTCAAAATATTGAACTAGTCTACTCACAGGAGTCTGAGAGATCTCTTCAGAAGAAATTAAGTCACCCCCCATTGTCACGTAAGAGGTTTCGGTCATTTAGGTAGCTATGTAAAGCAGAAAAATTTGAAGTTCCCATCGATTATAACCAAAAGCCCATATCGAGCGTTCAGTGAAGATGGGATAAATGCCTTTGGTCTAAGGCCTTCGACCCATCTACCTGCTTTGTTCCACCATAAAATGTAAAATATCATCTGAAGGAAACAATGAAGTCAACAATCTATAATAGCGATCTGACGTTCTGTGCCATAACATCACAACTAGAAACCGTATGCCACATGATAAAAGTCCACAGGCATGTTTAAAAGATCTGAAATCAAAAGGGCCCCTCTGTGAACAATGGACAGGGATGGAGCAGTTTTACAAAGAGATTTGAAATAGGAAATATGCTTATTTTAATATGTATAAAATTAGCTTTTTGAAACAGAGTTAGCAATCAATAACAACCCTCAGATGTTTCACCTGAATGATTAGAGTTGCACTTCCTCCCAGCAGGGCCCGCTGGGGAAAGTGAAGATACTTCATGGGGAGGAGTGCGCCCTATCACTGACCAGGTGCTTTCAAACTGTTTGTTATCTAACTACACTGAATCTTCATTGCCAAAGCCAGAACTAGTTATGTAGCAGCTAGGTGGATTCGGAAAGATGTTACCATCACAGAATGATGATGACACTGTTCCTTCTCCATCTTTTAGATAATCCCTTCATGTTGTGGCAAAGATAATTGAAGTGCCAGGCAATATAGTTTGCTCCAGGCGATTGTCCATGGAAGTTGTTTATGATCCCAGTAAAGGTGACAGAGTTTGCTGAGGATGACAGAACTGAAATGGCGCGCAGTGATAAACAACAGACGGTGATCTGTGAATCCAGTTTCTAGATGCTACACCAGTTACCAAAGGGGTATCAGAGACCTGCCTCCTGGAGCCTGGACTTGTATTGTGAATAAGATAGTTTTTGTTATGAAACACTGGGAAGCTGTCCACCTGAACATAAGGAAGTCTACGATCTTGCCACATTTTTCTTGCAGGCTCTGGAACCCTAAACTGTGCGGTCACTTTTGCAAAGGCATTTTAGAATGTCAGGAAAAGTAAAACTCGCTACAAGATTGAGAAACACTGACTATATTTCAGAAAAGAGCCAGTCCCGATGTATAAAACGGAGTCAAACGAGACCCTGAGCCACCCCAGCGTCTCTTCGTTTCACCTCTGCCCTGCTCGCTACCGTTGTCAACATTACTTGAAATTCAAAGGCATAGTTCAGAGAAAAAGGCTTAAATTCCTCTTTTTACCTGGTTTTGTTGGTGTGGCAGGTGTACCTGAAAAATAAGCAGAAAAAGATAGACTTGGTTATGCAAAACGTAACGGAACTAAAGATTACATCATCTGAACATATAATAGTTGCAATGGACCTTACAATAAATGCCAAAATGTATCATTCACAACAATGACTTGGAGATTAGAAAGTCAAATTGGTTCAAACACGAGTCTTAAGGTTTACAAAATGTGTGCTGAAGCACCAAAAGAGCACATTAATCTTACAGACTGCCAAAAATTAAAATGGAATATTCAATGATCCTTCACAAAAAATCTACTGAATGGACAGTCCGCAAATAAGATACGCTTTGATGCTCGTCACGAAATGCACTTGGGCTTTTATAATATAATTTGGTCTTTTTCAGGTGAAACCTTACATTGGCAAGTCATGGTGCTCAAGATGTATCTAAAGAGTAAGGCAGCCCACCACTTTTATCGCCCCCTCCCGAATACTGCTGCCAGCAGAAACTCAACGTCTACAATGAAAGCTAAGAAAGGCAGCCGGCCAATAATGAATGGCCAGATGGGCTTCAAAGTTTCCTTTGCATTTGGAGAGTGGACGCCTGTTGGCCAGCAACACTACAGACAAGCTGACAAGGATTGGCTGTACCGCCAGGGAATAGAAACGTGCCATGTTTTGGACTGACTATAGAAATGATGCAGTGAACTCAGAAAATATCTCCCTGTACAAGTGATAAAGTTGGAAGAACGATATCATTTCAGGAGTTATACGACTTATGACAGGTCTTGCATAGAATACGTTTCATAATATATATGATTATGAATTCTGTGTAATATTTATCTAACAAGATTAAGGATATTTATTTGTTGTGCCGTTTGATGTTTTACTTAGCTACATACAATAGATGCATACATACAATTTGAAAGATCATTCTATGTTCAAGGAAATTGAACAAACAACGTTCCACTGTTTTGCAGAGAGGGTATTGAGACATTTGCGTGTCCTGGAGTATCACACTACGATTGTTAGGGTATGTCAGGTTCATAACATCTCATTACAATGATTCTAGAGCGGCATGTTTGTAGTGGACTCTGTTTGCGGGAATGGCATACGATGCAATTTAATACACTGATAGTTGTGCCTTGAGGCTTCTATAAGGTTTGATCGAGGGCTGGCTTTAGCGCAGTGCGACTGGCACGCTCGCAAGTGGGTGCTAACCTGAAGGGGGTGGTGGGCACTAACTTAGAGGGTGGGGGTAGGGGATTATGTGTTTAGCATAATTTACGATTTAGAAGAACCTGCTGAAGAGATTCTTTTGCATCCAGCTTTAGGCAGCAATAAAAATGCCAAGATACCTTGTGTGATTAATGTTCCTCTTGCTAGAGAGAGAGATGCAGTTTTGTCTAGTGGCAGTTTTGACTTGTTGTAAAGTAGCACAGAGAGTTAATATGCCTGCTGGAAAGAACAGATCGGTATTTTATGTGAATAGCTGAGTGGATTAGTTACACCAACCTTTACCAGTGCTTTAAATCAAATGAAATGTATGTGGGAGAAAGGCTGTGGAGAAATGAGTAGCACTTTTGCGGGTGATAGTGAGTTTAGTGAGGAAATCTAAGGAGGAGGTCATGGGGGTGGGGTGTCAAAAAACATTGTTGCACTGGGCTCCACCAGTGCTAAAACAAGCCCAGGTTTGATCCATTATGACAATGTGGTTGGGACATATTGTATCCAATATATGAAAAGACAGTTGCAGCAGATCCCTGTGAGCACATTAAATGAGAGACTATTCAGGTAACACTCGATGCCAAAAGTTGAAATACTTCAACAAAAAGCGTTTTCAAGTTTCACAAAGTAATCCTCAACAATGGGTTAGTAAGCTGATGCATTGCTGAGGGCGATGGTGATGCTTCCATGACCATGTGCCAGGGAGGAAGAATAGTTTCCATACTTTATGGATAGGAAGAGACAGTGCTTCCTGATATATATTAGCTCAATCTACTTTATACTGGCTAACCCTCTGGACAGCTGTATGTCAGAATGTCGAGGTCATACAATCTATCTACAAGAATAATGACTAATCTTACATATGTAATAAAGTGTAGCTTTGCTTTTTTAACTCTACATCTACGTACCTTGATAATATATATAATCAAGGTAAGTAGATTTGGGATACATTTATACATATGTGTGTATATATTTGAGTGTGTGTCTATAGAGAGAGGATATTTAAAGGGTAACTGTAATATGGTCCTATGTTGCCATTCAGGGGTTCTTGTGATAGCATAAACCATGAGGCCAAAGGCCAGGTGGTTTATTATGTCACCCGAACCCCAAGATGGCATTGTAGGACCATATTACACCTTATTTGGTATGCATTTTTAAATAGCATCATTAACTGATTCATTTTAATACTCTTTAGAAAGATTTGGAACATTTGAGTGTCATTCTCATTTTCATTTTCAGTAGTCATTGTTTGCCTGGGTCTGCAAGTATGTCTCTCAATGTTCTGAGAAAGAGTGATTTTTGTTGGGGGCATAGATAATATGCTACTATTTAAAATGTGTTTCATGCAACAATATCTATGGTATCAGTGTAATTTTGTTTTTTATATTTTAGCACATTGACACTATCGAGTAGGTTTATCACAACTGAAAATGGGAAAGTAAAGTGCTATTTGGCATAGTGTTTTTACTTTTTGCTAAGAGGGTTCTGTATTTACAGTGCTTATTTTCACACATTGGGGAGGATTTATTGGCAAACACTTGCATGGCAGATCTGCCTGTAAGTGTGAGTTTGTCATATTATTACAGCCACATTAGTTATATATATATATATATATTTTTTTTTTTTCTTCTTTTTTTTCTTTTTTTCCCCTCTTTTTTTTCTTCAGACATGAGAGGCACTTGGGATCGATTATGGCTTTCTGTTATTTATTTGCCACCAACTTTAAAGCCAGTGTGACACATTTCAACTACAACTCTTGATCACATAAACTTGCCACAAGCTTTGATTTGCTGCCACTTCCCCCCTTTCACCTGCCCTCCATGATCTGTTGCACTGCCACTGCCCCTCCAGCCTGCCTAGAGTGGTCAACGTGTTGCCTCTGTACCCTCTCCCCTGCCCTCAGTTATCTGAGTCCGTGCCCCTGGCCTCTGTCTCCCCTTTAGTATTCTAATGAACAAGTTGATTGCTAGCATTCTATATTTAGTACAAAAGTGTGGTACGCCTGACATCATCTTGATCTAATCAAAACTGTAAAGCATTTCCTTTAGAAATTATAAAAATTAGAGGGTCTTATTCCCATAAGAATTATGGTTATTACTCTAAAAAACTAACATGAGGACATATTTTCTGAGTTCTCAATCAGCAACAAAGCACTTTTAAAATATTTGCTATCTTTATGTACCAAAATGAATGTGTCCTTGTGTAATGTAACTGATGCTCGTGCAAAGCACTCCATTACCTTCGGGACAGTTCTGTGCTATATAAAAGTGCAAAAAAAAAGAATTAAGTGTTTTGAACACTTCTGTTATTGGGCCATACCTGGGCTACATTTGGGTGATATGTGTGTGCTACATTTGGGCTCTTTTTTCTCTGGTGTCTATCTTGGGAGACTTATTTGTTATGTAGCTCCCTAATGTCCTTATTTACTGCAGTATTCTCAATTGAAAATGCTTTCAGTTTTCCACTTTGATTCCATCGAGATGGCGGTCATATGTGCCACATTTTTGGCATAAATTCAGATTGTTAGTTGCTCATCAGAACACTGTAAGCTGCTGATCACCAAGGGGTTAACAGGCAGTCCGCTGCTGGTGTTGAAAGTACATGTTTCAGTCCTCATATCAGAATGTTTTAATTCAATAGAAGAGAAAGATATTTGAGACATCACTTAAAGCATGTCCTAGTTTTTCTTTCTACAGCACCAAGCATAATGTCTTTGACAAAATGAACCCCTCATTTTGTTCCTATCTAAATTCAATGGTTTAGGCTTTACCAGTTTGATTTAATCAAGACGGCTCAGGTGTGCCATACTTTTGTCATAAGTAAGCTCTAGTTGTTCTTAAGAATACTCTGGGAGCCTGCAGTAGAACACAAGGGAATCAACTGAGAGGCTGAACATGGTGAAGTTGCATGTTTTGCTGAGAATGTCAGACTTCATCCTCATATGGTTGAGAAAGATAGGGTGAATTTACAGAAAACATTGCTCTCATTTTATCATCTGGAGCACCTTCCATCATCTCTATGAGAAAATCTTGAGAAAACATGATTGATGAAATCCCAGCAGAAAGCTTTTTCACAGGGTAAAATCACCTTAGAACACACAATTCCTAAAATTATTATGGTACCATCAACAAATGATTTATATGGTAAGTAAAATATGTTATCACCCTTTATATGTTCTCCTTTTTGTGACTCTCAAAACCTGCCATTCACTACAATGCGTTTCAATGGGATGCTCCCAAATATTGGTCCCACAATGGCTGCCGGCACTTCCTGGTTGAAGTGCTGGCAGACAATCAGATCTCACCAAGAGATCTGTGCTTAGGCTCTGCCTTGATATACAAATTTTGTTTTATTAAAATTTCTAAAAAGCTACTGATTTACAGCAAATAACAAAAAGCGTGCTTTCTGCCAAATTTGGTGTAATTCCGTCCAGCAGTTCAGTCTTTAGTCCTGTTCAAAGTCCCTATGGGAATTAAAATGGGAACCACACTTATTTGATGCCGCTTTTTTTCTTGGCCCCCTCTTGACAGATAACCATGAAACCTTCCATGTACAACAAGACCTTTGGGGGCACATTTTTTTTGGAAAATTTCATAAAGATTCATCAAACGGTGCCAAAGATATAGCAAAGAAACTAGGTCCTAACTACAACTACCTAACGGCGACTGCCATTAGGTTATATATATATATATATATATATATATATAGGTAAATATTGAAAAATCAGTATTATTAAAATGCATTTTCTGGACTTAGCACAGTCTCAAATTCTGAAAATTCTTGACATATGATAGCACTAAGCATTAAGTGTGGCTGTCAAACTATATTAATCATGTTATTTTGCTCCATGGATTTTGAGATAATTTGCACATTTTTTCACATTTAAACTTTGTTGTGCATTCATTGCTCAAAAGTAAAAAAAATAAATCAGTAAAAATCATGACATGCGCTTAAAAAAGGGGAGACTCTTGGTCAAAATTCTTAAAGGAATTACTAATTGCGATCCACATCTACGTGTTTAAATAAGAACAGGTCATTTTTCAAGCTCAAACAATAACTGAGGGATACAAAATGTGCATTTGGTACAGTGACATCTGCAAATTATCATACTTACTTGACAATCTCGATGATGTTTCTGTTGCTGGAGGCGAAGTTCCAACTTCAACAGGGGCAGTTTGTATTGTTGTCTTCACTGGGGTAACTCTTGAAGGTTCAGGGAAGGATGATGTGGGCAAAGGCTGTGTTGTTGATGTCTTAATTGTGACTGATGTAGTTGGTGTTTGAGTAATGGTAGATATAGCCACTGTGTGTGTAGTGGTTGGAGTGGACAATGTACTTAAGGTGGATGTTGCCCTTGTGATAGATGTTGTACTTGTGGTAGATGTTGAGGTGGTGCTTGGGGTAGATGTAGTTGGTGTGGATGTTTTTGTTGGTGTTGTGCTTGGAGAGGATGTGGTAGTTGGTGTAGTTGATGTTGTGGTTGGGGTGGATGTTATACTCTCAGTGGTAGGGAACACAGTTACAGTAGGTGTTGATTCTGAAGAAGTGAACTCTGTTTCAGTTGGAGTGATCTCAGCTGTGGAAGGGGAGGATGGTGTTGATGTGGTGGTGGATGTGGTGCTTGAGATAGTTGTTTTTGTAGTTACTGTAGGTGATGTAGTTAAGGTGGAAGTTGTGGTGTGGGAAGATGTTGGGGTGGATGTCGTCATTGGAATGGAAGTTGAGGTTGGTATAGATACTGTGGTTGATGTGTATGTTGTGGTTGGGGTGGTTATTGTGGTTACAGTAGTTGACACTGTGGTTGGTGTAGATGTTTTAGTTGAAGAGGAAGTTGTGGACTGGGTGGATGTTGTAGGCAGGCTAGATGTTGTGGGAGGGGTGGCTGTTGTAATCTTGGTGGATGCTGTGGTTAATGTGGATGTCATGGTAGTTGACCTAGTTGTGGTAGGTGATGTGGATGAGGTGGAAGGGGTTACAGTACTTGACATTGTGGTTGGGTAATATGTGGTTGAGGTGGATGTTTTTGTTGGAGAGGATGTTGTTGATGGGGTGGATGTTGTAGGCAGGCTAGATGTTGTGGGCGGGGTGGATGTTGTGGTTGGTGTTGATGTTGTGGTTAATGTGGATGTTATGGTAGTTGACGTGGTAGATGTGGTAGGTGATGTGGTTGGTGTAGATGTTGAGGTTGGGGTTGATGATGTTGGGGTCGATGTTGGGGTTGATGTTGTGGTTGGTGTAGTTGATGTGGTTGAGGTGGATGGTATTACAGTAGCTGAGGTGGTAGTTGGGGTAGATGTGGTTGGTGTAGGTGTTTTTGTTGAAGAGGATGTTGAGGAAGGAGTGGATGTTGTAGACATGCTAGATGTTGTGGGCAGGGTGGAAGTTGTGATCTTGGTAGATGTAGTTAATGTGGATGTTGTAGATGTGGTAGGAGATGTTGTGGTTGGTTTTGGGGTCGATGTTGTTGGGGTTGATGTGGTTCGCGTAGTTGATGTGGTTGCGGTGGATGTTGTGGTTGGCAGTGTTGATGTAGTGGTTGGGGAAGATGCTGTAGTTTCTGTGGTGGGGGGGACAGATTTGGTAGGTATTGATTTTGAAGAGGTGACCTCTGTTTTAGTTGATGTGGAAGATGTGGATGGGGGTACAGTAGTTGATGCTGCGGTTGGGGTAGATGTGGTTGGGGTAGATGTTTTTGTTGAAGAGGATGGTGTGGATCGGGTGGATCGGGTGGATGTTGTAGGCAGGCTAGATGTTGTGGGGAGGGTGGATGTTGTGGTCAATTTGGATGTCATGGTAGTTGATGTTCTAGTTGTGGTAGGTGGTGTTGATGTTGTGGTAGATGGTGTGGATGTTGTGGTACGTGGTGTGGATGTTATGGTTGGGGTTGTTGATGTTGGAGTTGATGTTGGGGTTGATGTTGTGGTTGGTGTAGTTGATGTGGTAGTGGTGGATGTTGTGGTTGGGGTTGATGTTGTTGGGGTTGATGGTGTGGTTGGCCTAGTTGATGTGGTTGAGGTGGATGGGATTGCAGTGGTTGAGGTTGTGGTTGGGGTAGATGTGGTTGGTGTAGATGTTTTTGTTGAAGAGGATGTTGAGGAAGGGGTGGATGTTGTAGGCAGGCTAGATGTTGTGGGCAGGGTGGATGTTGTGACCTTGGTGGAAGTTGTAGTTAATGTGGCTGTTGTGGTAGTTAATGGTGTAGATGTGGTAGGTGATGTGGTTGTTGTGGTTGGTGTAGATGTGGTTGAGGTTGATGATGTTGGGGTCGATGTTGTTGTTGGGGTTGATGTGGTTGGCGTAGTTGATGTAGTGGTTGGGGTTGTTGATGTTGTGGGTGATGTTGGGGTTGAAGTTGTGGTTGGTGTAGTTGATGTGGTAGAGGTGGATGTTGTGGTTTGTGTGGATGTTGTGGTTGGGGTTGATGTTGTTGGGGTTGAGGTTGATGTTGTGGTTGGCCTAGTTGATGTGGTTGAGGTGGATGGGATTACAGTAGTTGAGGTTGTGGTTGGGGTAGATGCGGTTGGTGTAGATGTTTTTGTTGAAGAGGATGTTGAGGAAGGGGTGGATTTTGTAGGCTGGCTAGATGTTGTGGGCCTGGGGGATGTTGTGACCTTGGTGGATGTTGTAATTAATGTGGCTGTTGTGGTAGTTGACCTTGTAGATGTGGTAGATGATGTGGTTGTTGTGGTTGGTGCGGATGTTGTGGTTGGGGTTGATGTTTTTGGGGTTGATGTTGTGGTTGGCCTAGTTGATGTGGTTGATGTGGATGGGATTGCAGTGGTTGAAGTTGTGGCTGGGGTAGATGTGGTTGGTGTAGATGTTTTTGTTGAAGAGGATGTTGAGGAAGGGGTGGATGTTGTAGGCAGGCTAGATGTTGTGGGCAGGGTGGATGTTGTGACCTTGGCGGAAGTTGTAGTTAATGTGGCTGTTGTGGTAGTTAATGGTGTAGATGTGGTAGGTGATGTGGTTGTTGTGGTTGGTGTAGATGTGGTTGAGGTTGATGATGTTGGGGTCGATGTTGTTGTTGGGGTTGATGTGGTTGGCGTAGTTGATGTAGTGGTTGGGGTTGTTGATGTTGTGGGTGATGTTGGGGTTGAAGTTGTGGTTGGTGTAGTTGATGTGGTAGAGGTGGATGTTGTGGTTTGTGTGGATGTTGTGGTTGGGGTTGATGTTGTTGGGGTTGAGGTTGATGTTGTGGTTGGCCTAGTTGATGTGGTTGAGATGGATGGGATTACAGTAGTTGAGGTTGTGGTTGGGGTAGATGTGGTTGGTGTAGATGTTTTTGTTGAAGAGGATGTTGAGGAAGGGGTGGATTTTGTAGGCTGGCTAGATGTTGTGGGCCTGGGGGATGTTGTGACCTTGGTGGATGTTGTAATCAATGTGGCTGTTGTGGTAGTTGACCTTGTAGATGTGGTAGATGATGTGGTTGTTGTGGTTGGTGTGGATGTTGTGGTTGGGGTTGATGTTTTTGGGGTTGATGTTGTGGTTGGCCTAGTTGATGTGGTTGATGTGGATGGGATTGCAGTGGTTGAAGTTGTGGCTGGGGTAGATGTGGTTGGTGTAGATGTTTTTGTTGAAGAGGATGTTGAGGAAGGGGTGGATGTTGTAGGCAGGCTAGATGTTGTGGGCAGGGTGGATGGTGTGACCTTGGTGGAAGTTGTAGTTAATGTGGCTGTTGTGGTAGTTAATGGTGTAGATGTGGTAGGTGATGTGGTTGTTGTGGTTGGTGTAGATGTGGTTGAGGTTGATGATGTTGGGGTCGATGTTGTTGTTGGGGTTGATGTGGTTGGCGTAGTTGATGTAGTGGTTGGGGTTGTTGATGTTGTGGGTGATGTTGGGGTTGAAGTTGTGGTTGGTGTAGTTGATGTGGTAGAGGTGGATGTTGTGGTTTGTGTGGATGTTGTGGTTGGGGTTGATGTTGTTGGGGTTGAGGTTGATGTTGTGGTTGGCCTAGTTGATGTGATTGAGGTGGATGGGATTACAGTAGTTGAGGTTGTGGTTGGGGTAGATGTGGTTGGTGTAGATGTTTTTGTTGAAGAGGATGTTGAGGAAGGGGTGGATTTTGTAGGCTGGCTAGATGTTGTGGGCCTGGGGGATGTTGTGACCTTGGTGGATGTTGTAATTGATGTGGCTGTTGTGGTAGTTGACCTTGTAGATGTGGTAGATGATGTGGTTGTTGTGGTTGGTGTGGATGTTGTGGTTGGGGTTGATGTTGTTGGGGTTGAAGTTGTGGTTGGCCTAGTTGATGTGGTTGATGTGGATGGGATTGCAGTGGTTGAAGTTGTGGCTGGGGTAGATGTGGTTGGTGTAGATGTTTTTGTTGAAGAGGATGTTGAGGAAGGGGTGGATGTTGTAGGCAGGCTAGATGTTGTGGGCAGGGTGGATGTTGTGGCCTTGGTGGAAGTTGTAGTTAATGTGGCTGTTGTGGTAGTTAATGTTGTAGATGTGGGAGGTGATGTGGTTGTTGTGGTTGGTGTAGATGTGGTTGAGGTTGATGATGTTGGGGTCGATGTTGTTGTTGGGGTTGATGTGGTTGGCGTAGTTGATGTAGTGGTTGGGGTTGTTGATGTTGTGGGTGATGTTGGGGTTGAAGTTGTGGTTGGTGTAGTTGATGTGGTAGAGGTGGATGTTGTGGTTTGTGTGGATGTTGTGGTTGGGGTTGATGTTGTTGGGGTTGAGGTTGATGTTGTGGTTGGCCTAGTTGATGTGGTTGAGGTGGATGGGATTACAGTAGTTGAGGTTGTGGTTGGGGTAGATGTGGTTGGTGTAGATGTTTTTGTTGAAGAGGATGTTGAGGAAGGGGTGGATTTTGTAGGCTGGCTAGATGTTGTGGGCCTGGGGGATGTTGTGACCTTGGTGGATGTTGTAATTAATGTGGCTGTTGTGGTAGTTGACCTTGTAGATGTGGTAGATGATGTGGTTGTTGTGGTTGGTGTTGATGTTGTGGTTGGGGTTGATGTTGTTGGGGTTGATGTTGTGGTTGGCCTAGTTGATGTGGTTGATGTGGATGGGATTGCAGTGGTTGAAGTTGTGGCTGGGGTAGATGTGGTTGGTGTAGATGTTTTTGTTGAAGAGGATGTTGAGGAAGGGGTGGATGTTGTAGGCAGGCTAGATGTTGTGGGCAGGGTGGATGTTGTGACCTTGGTGGAAGTTGTAGTTAATGTGGCTGTTGTGGTAGTTAATGTTGTAGATGTGGGAGATGATGTGGTTGTTGTGGTTGGTGTGGATGTTGTGGTTGGGGTTGATGTTGTTGGGGTTGATGTTGTGGTTGGCCTAGTTGATGTGGTTGATGTGGATGGGATTGCAGTGGTTGAAGTTGTGGTTGGTGTAGATGTGGTTGAGGTTGATGATGTTGGGGTCGATGTTGTTGTTGGGGTTGATGTGGTTGGCGTAGTTGATGTAGTGGTTGGGGTTGTTGATGTTGTTGGTGATGTTGGGGTTGAAGTTCTGGTTGGTGTAGTTGATGTGGTAGAGGTGGATGTTGTGGTTTGTGTGGATGTTGTGGTTGGGGTTGATGTTGTTGGGGTTGAGGTTGATGTTGTGGCTGGCCTAGTTGATGTGGTTGAGGTGGATGGGATTACAGTAGTTGAGGTTGTGGTTGGGGTAGATGTGGTTGGTGTAGATGTTTTTGTTGAAGAGGATGTTGAGGAAGGGGTGGATTTTGTAGGCTGGCTAGATGTTGTGGGCCTGGGGGATGTTGTGACCTTGGTGGATGTTGTAATTAATGTGGCTGTTGTGGTAGTTGACCTTGTAGATGTGGTAGGTGATGTGGTTGTTGTGGTTGGTGTGGATGTTGTGGTTGGGGTTGATGTTGTTGGGGTTGATGTTGTGGTTGGCCTAGTTGATGTGGTTGATGTGGATGGGATTGCAGTGGTTGAAGTTGTGGCTGGGGTAGATGTGGTTGGTGTAGATGTTTTTGTTGAAGAGGATGTTGAGGAAGGGGTGGATGTTGTAGGCAGGCTAGATGTTGTGGGCAGGGTGGATGTTGTGACCTTGGTGGAAGTTGTAGTTAATGTGGCTGTTGTGGTAGTTAATGTTGTAGATGTGGGAGATGATGTGGTTGTTGTGGTTGGTGTGGATGTTGTGGTTGGGGTTGATGTTGTTGGGGTTGATGTTGTGGTTGGCCTAGTTGATGTGGTTGATGTGGACGGGATTGCAGTGGTTGAAGTTGTGGCTGGGGTAGATGTGGTTGGTGTACTTGTTGTTGTTGAAGAGGATGTTGAGGAAGGGGTGGATGTTGTAGGCAGGCTAGATGTTGTGGGCAGGGTGGATGTTGTGACCTTGGTGGAAGTTGTAGTTAATGTGGCTGTTGTGGTAGTTAATGGTGTAGATGTGGTAGGTGATGTGGTTGTTGTGGTTGGTGTAGATGTGGTTGAGGTTGATGATGTTGGGGTCGATGTTGTTGTTGGGGTTGATGTGGTTGGCGTAGTTGATGTAGTGGTTGGAGTTGTTGATGTTGTGGGTGATGTTGGGGTTGAAGTTGTGGTTGGTGTAGTTGATGTAGTGGTTGGGGTGGATGTTGTGGTTTGTGTGGATGTTGTGGTTGGGGTTGATGTTGTTGGGGTTGAGGTTGATGTTGTGGTTGGCCTAGTTGATGTGGTTGAGGTGGATGGGATTACAGTAGTTGAGGTTGTGGTTGGGGTAGATGTGGTTGGTGTAGATGTTTTTGTTGAAGAGGATGTTGAGGAAGGGGTGGATTTTGTAGGCTGGCTAGATGTTGTGGGCCTGGGGGATGTTGTGACCTTGGTGGATGTTGTAATTAATGTGGCTGTTGTGGTAGTTGACCTTGTAGATGTGGTAGGTGATGTGGTTGTTGTGGTTGGTGTAGATGTTGTGGTTGATGATGTTGGGATTGATGTTGTGGTTGGCGTAGTGGATGTGGATGTAGTGGTTGGCAGAGTTGATGTAGTGGTTGGGGAAGATGCTGTAGTTTCTGTGGTGGGGGGAACAGTTTTGGTAGGTATTGATTCTGAAGAGGTGATCTCTGTTTCAGTTGGAGTGATCTCAGTTGATGTGGATGGGATTACAGTAGTTGACGTTGTGGTAGAAGTTTTTGTTGGAGAGGATGGTGTGGACAGGGTGGATGTTGTAGGCAGGCTAGATGTTGTGGGCAGGGTGGATGTTGTGGTCAATGTGGATGTCATGGTAGTGGATGTTGTAGTTGTGGTAGGTGGTGTCGATGTTGTGGTAGAAGGCGTGGATGTTATGGTTGGGGTTGATGTTGGGGTTGATGTTGTGGTTGGCGTAGTTGATGTGGCTGAGGTGGATGTTGTGGTTGGTGTCGATGTTGAGGTTGATGTAGTGGATGTGGGTGAGGTGGATGAGATTATAGTAGTCGAGGTTGTGATTGGGGTAGATGTGGTTGGTGTAGATGTTTTTGTTGAAGAGAATGATGAAGAAAGGGTGGATGTTGTAGGCAGGGTAGATGTTGTAATCTTGGTGGATGTTGTAGTCAATGTGGATTTCATGGTAGTTGATGTTGTAGATGTGGTAGGTGATGCTGTTATTGTGGTTGGTGTAGATGTTGTGGTTGAGGTTGATGTTGGAGTCGATGTTGGGGTTGATGTTGTGGTTGGTGTAGTTGATGTGGTTGAGGTGGATGTTGTGGTTGGCAGAGTTGATGTAGTGGTTGGGGAAGATGCTGTAGTTTCTGTGGTGGGGGGCAAAGTTTTGGTAGGTATTGATTCTGAAGAGGTGAATTCTGTTTCAGTTGGTGTGATCTCAGTTGATGTGGAAAATGTTATGGATGGGGTTACAGTAGTTGATGTTGTGGTTGGGGTAGATGTGGTTGGGGTAGATGTTTTTGTTGAAGAGGATCTTGTTGATAGGGTGGATGTTGTAGGCACGCTAGATGTGGACGTTGTGGTTAATGTAGATGATGTTGTAGTTGTGGTAGGTGATGTGGATGTTGTGGTTGGTGTGGATTTTGTGGTTGGGGGTGATGATGTTGAAGTCGATGTTGTTGGGGTTGAGGTTGTGGTTGGTGTAGTTGATGTGGTTGAGGTGGATGTTGTGGTTGGCAGAGTTGATGTAGTGGTTGTGGAAGATGCTGTAGTTTTTGTGGTGGGGGGCACAGTTTTGGTAGGTATTGATTCTGAAGAGGTGAATTCTGTTTCAGTTGGTGTGATCTCAGTTGATGTGGAAGATGTTGTGGATGAGGTGGATGGGGTTACAGTAGTTGATGTAGTGGTTGGGGAAGGTGCTGTAGTTTCTGTGGTGGGGGGCACAGTTTCAGTAGGTGTTGATTCTGATGAAGTGAACTCTGTTTCAGTTGATGTAAAGGATGCTGTGGAAGAGGTGGATGAGGTTAATTTGGTGGTTGTGGAGGATGTTGTGCTGGGGGTAGTTATAGTTATTGTAGGTGATGTAGTTAAGGTAGAAGTTGTGGTTTGGGTGGACGTAGGGGTGGATGATGTAGTTGGGATAGATGTTGAGGTTGGTGTAGAAACTGTGGTTGAAGTGGATGTTGGGATGGATGTTATGGTTGACGTAGATGATGTTGTCGTTGGTGTAGTTGAGGTCACAGATGATGTTTTTGCAGTAGATTGTGTAACTGTGAAGGAAAATAATCAGCATGAATGAGCATCACATTGCCAGAGGTATTAAAGACAAGTAAGCTTGGAAATATTGATTTTTTTCTAGTTGTGCTTTATTTTTCTTTTGTGACCTGTTTCTCTTCAAGATCTTTCCTGCGTGCTAGGCCTTCAACTGAATATAACTATGCTGTTGAACCCTGCGATAAGTGACTACTACCATGGCAAATGGGCTTATGTTAGTCTGAGACACCCATTTGTGCAGTTAGAGCTTTTGAATGTCCCTCTTGCAGCTATTTTCTCATTTTGGAAGGGGTATCTATGCCTATCTGGTCTCTCAATGGTCATCAATGATCCTGAAAAGGCAGACATATAACGGAAGTATTCCCATTCCTCACCATTGCCACGAAAATCAACTTACTTTTTAAAGATAGAAATTGTAGATAACCAAGAAAAGAAAACCTAGCTAGCGTAAAGCCTGACATAGGAGAAGAAGGAGGGAAATATAATGTATGTTTTTAAATATATCAAGGTTGTGTAAGATCTAGGAAGTGGGTATGTTATCATAGAGGCATGGCTTGAGGACTAGGTATTGGGAACTATCACTTGATGTGCAAGGAGAACATTAGGACACTTAGTGTTGTAATAGGCAGACAAGTAGAAAGGCTAGGCAGCGCTGGCAGGCCTCCTGTGCTACCAATATTGATGTTTATGTTGAAAAGTAACCCAGTTTAGCAGCAACAATGGCCTCGGCACTGCTGTCTATATACTTCCCTGCCTTTTTCTGCCCAGTAAAATGATTAGCCCCAGTTCCAGTTCATTTATGTAGTAACACCATTCCCCTCTCTCACGAATCTAAGCATGCCCTTTGGTTTCAACATGGTGTTGACATCCTCAAGTTCACCTCTATTCTAAGGCTAGTAAATCCCTCAACATTTCCCTGCTATTGAGTTAACGCAACTCCTGCTAATACTTTCTCCTCGCCTTCTACTATACTTCTACACATTTGATTGGGTACTTAAATTCACCACAAAAAAACATCTTCAGACATGTTGCCACCTAGTCCAATAGGCTCCAAGCTGATTAAAAACACAAGGATCTTAGAAAATTCCTAGCTCTGGTCACCATGTACTCATCACCATAATTAATTGTGCATAATAAAAGTATCTAGTGCAAACAGCAAGGTAGCAGTCATAAAGCATTAAAATACAGTCATAATTTAAACAAATAAAATCCTGGTAGAAGAGAAAGCAATGAAAATAGTCATCAGTACAACACAACATGAATGAATATAAAAATCAAAATAAAAGATTTAGGCTAACACTATCAAGCCCTTCTTCAGGCATCACTCATGTGGTTGCCATGCTCTGGAAAGAAATTGAGAAACTCCAAAGGCCACTATAGGATTGAGTATGGAGTAAACGTACTGCATAGCATCCCTGGCAGACCAATTACATATAGTCAGAAATGGGGGATGAAGCATGCTTTCCTGAGGCAGCCAACCAGCGAAAAAGAAAAGAACAAAATGCATAACAGTCTTGACACTGCTGGTGGAGCACATACATGTACACTCATGGAGTGGCTTCCCCTCTCACAAGCTGACCCTGTTAGACCTAGAGAGCTGGTCCATTCGAAAGCATTATTGAGAGCTCTTGGGCCTTGGTCTTGGAAATTACAGAGAGTTAGCTCTTGCAGTCATGTCATGGCTTCTGTTCTGGAAAAAGCTAGACCTTGAACATTGCCTGTGCTTCTCCTCCCTCAAGACCAGGCCCGTAATAGGGTTTTTTTTATTCTCTGACAATACCCTAAGCACAAGAACTAAGGAGAGTCCTGAAAGAATTACAGCCTAAGGCTCCACTAAAAATCTTTAGCACAGATAAATTAAGAAGTCTGGTCACCTGGGCTAGCAGGAGAACTTCTCACATAGCAGATCTAAGGAAGTGACTAAATTTGTTGCATCAAAACTTAAGCCATAATACCAATGGGTCTTGCCACTAGTTGCTTGGAGAGTCTATATAAGCCATAACAAGCTGATGAATGGTTCCCCCGCCCCTATAATTATTTTGCCCGAGGCATGTTCTCGCTGTTAAAACTCTGTACCAAAGCACTTAAGCCTGTGGAAATGAGGCACCACAGCCTGTGTAGTCCTCTATTCTAACGTTTCTTAAACTGTGGGTCGCAACCCGATTTTTGGTGGGTCATGAAAGTCAAAGCAATAAATAAAGATGCCTTTAAATTTTATATTTATGTTGTCACATTTTCAGCGCTCCAAAGACAGTGGTCAAATGCTCATGCTTTGTGCTCTGAGGTGGACCTATGTTTACAAACTCGTCTCACTTTGCAGTCACAGAAAGAAAAGTAAAGTGAATTATGTGACAGGCTTGCTGGGGTGTAGGGAATGTGAAAGGAAAGGGAGTGGGAGGCATTTTTAGAATAAACAACAAAATGTAAATACCTGTAAATGAACTGTACCCACTCAGCAGTTAAGAAAGCAAAAATGAAGCACATTTTTTGTAATTCTAAAGTGTGATGGAATCAAATATTTTAATAGGGTCAAAAGCAATCAAGATACTTTACTTTGTGATGCACAAATGGTACATATTCACTGAAACCCGAGACATGATTTGTGTACTGTATAGTTTTATCAGAAAAACTGTATGTCTGTGCAGATTTACTGGCCATTTCAAAGGAAAATTTACAATGGCTGACTTGACTCACTAAATGTTTTTTCAGAAACAGTTGTTCATGCTACTTCCAAAAGATGAGGGGTTGTGTGAGTTGTCACAAAGTTTTACGCTACCTTGTCTCTTGTTTGGCTGTTTCTGTTTCTTTGCAGGATTTGCGAAGAAGACCCGGGTTCCCAAACGATACGGTGGCCCGCCCACCACCGCTGGTGGAGGACCCCTGCCGTTCGGAGGTGGTTCTGCGGGTTCGACCGGGGGCGTGGATTAGCAGAAGCTCTACTCTGCCCCTGGGTTGCATTGGCCTAATTATTCATTTTTTAAATATATAGCGCTGACATAATTCCAGCGCTTCTGGGACGTTTTACAACGAGCTCAGAATAGATACATTAGTTCATTGTAAAAAGAGTAGGAATGGACAGAATTAAAACTATGAGATTACAGTAGTGGTTGTAGTTGCGCACTGGTAGCCATGTTTACAGTTGTACACACGGCTTCAGTGTGAACGTTACAGTCTAGTCTTTGAAGGACTCGCTGGATATTATTTTCTAATTGCACGTGGATTAATGAACGTGGCTGGAACAATAAGTTTTCTGTCTCCGACGGCGGGACCTTCCGAAGCTTGGATGTGTGAGGCACACACCCTAACAACCGGCTTTAGGCGGTGTAAGGGTTCCATGAGTACATCAAACCATGCCACTTGGGCGAATCATGGTCAGAGACTGCAAGCTGCGATTATAGACTGTACTTACGACCAAGACCCAACATTAAGTTGAAGGGAAGAAAAATATTACATCTCGCAATCGCCGGTTGTGGACTAGGCATGGCTAGGTGCTGTAAAGAATTTGCAATTATCTTTCAATTACAAGAAAAAGCCGAACGATCCCCGTTGGAAAACACGCCAGTGAAAAGTAACGAATTAAATGAATAGAAAATATATTTCTAAGAGCTTGTGTTTGTGTCGAGCGTTTCAAGAATGGCAACAATAAAGAGCACTTGTGCGTCTTTGAAAAAAAAAAACGAATAATGCGAAGTGGCACGGACACAGTGTCATGGACACGTTCCTAATTCGTAACAATATTCCCATGTGTTAATGTAAAATACTTGTTTTGTTAACTTTTACGGAGATCCTGGGGATGAGGAAGGAATGTAATGCCGCGGAGGTCATTTGGACTGCCGGTTCAGGGGGTCGGATTTCACATTCTAGTGAATCCCTTTGCGCTGTGTCCGAAGCGCTATCCTATGTAGCTCTGCTTCTTAAGTTAGGCAGTACATTTTTTGAACATTTCATGAACGCGCTGCTGCTCAGGGTAACACCGTGCGTGCGTGGAGTGTCCGTTGTATGATGAGCCTTGGGGTGTTGGTCACGGTGGGCACACTAAAGCATTAGGGGCCAGATGTAGGAAAGGATTTGCAACTCGCAAACGGCAAAAACTGCCGTTTGCGAGTTGCAAATCGCATTTTCCTATGCAGAAATGCATTCTGCGAGTCGGACCGACTCGCAAAATGCATTTCAGAATCGCAAATAGGAAGGGGTGTTCCCTTCCTATTTGCGATTCCTAGTGGTATGCAATACCATTTGCGACCGCATATGCGGTCGCAAATGGTGTTGCAGTTACCATCCACTTCAAGTGGATGGTAACCCACTCGCAAATTGGAAGGGGTCCCCATGGGACCCCTTCCACTTTGTGACTGGACCCAAAAACATTTTTTCATGGCAGGGAGTGGTCCAAGGGACCACTCCCTGCCCTGAAAAAATACCGAAACTAAAGGTTTCGTTTTTTTTTTTAAGTGCAGCTCGTTTTCCTTTAAGGAAAACGGGCTACACTTAAAAAAAAAAACTGCTTTATTTAAAGCAGTCACGAACACGGAGGTCTGCTGACTACAGCAGGCCTCCATGTTTGCGAGTGCCCATAGTCGGTATGGGGCCGCAATTTGCGACCCACCTCATTAATACTAATGAGGTGGGTCATTGCGACCCCATACCGACTCGGAGACGGTGTCTGAGACACCGTTCTGCATGACATTTTGCGAGTTGCAAATAGCGAGTCGCTAAGACTCGCTATTTGCAACTCGCAAAATGCTTCTTTACTACACCTGGCCCTAGGTGAGGTCGATATATTCTGAGGCCATTGGGGCCACACAATGTCTGCCCGTGGTGCTGTTTATTCTGACAGGGTAACTTATACACACTGCACGGACGGCACAGCACACGTCACCCCCTGCATGCACGTGCGCTATTTAAAGTGAGCCAGGTTCCTTCTGGTATCAGGCCCGGAGATAATTTAAACCGGACACTGAAAAGGATGCCTCTTGGGCCCTGTATTCATGTCCTTAGCTTTTCATGCAAAAACACTGCTCGGTTTATGAAAAAAAGTGTGTAAAAATCATGAAAGTAACCCATGTCATTCCTGCTTATATTTCACATGCTTTACTGAACGCTGCATTCCCTATGAGTGTTTGTTTTTTCCAGGACGTTATTTTTTTCAGGTAGCATATTACTCTTGTCTAGTGCATAACTTGAATTGAGTCACATCCAAGTGTTTATAACTGAGCAACCAAGTTGTGGCTTAAGGCAGAGGGAGTTTCTCTCAGTTCCTGTCAGGGGAACAAAGGTTTTCGGAATATGATGTCATCCAATCCTTGGTGTCTCTGAAACCCGCTCAAAGCAATGGTCATGTATGCCAGTTGCAGTTGTAATTCTTTGCCAATGTGTGGGCGTTCTACGCAAATTGTAGTGCATATGTTTAAGCCACACCCTTACTTAAATATGCCCGCCCCTTTCAGGGATCCCCTACTTTATTCGACCGATTTAAGGCCCTGGCTGTGGGCTCAAGGGGAGAGGAAGGCATAGAGGCAGGTGGGCTGGGAGAGCACCAGCAGCATTGAGGGCAGTACAGGATATGGTGATGCCTGCTTGTGTTTGCTTGTCTGCTCAAACTTTTAATCTTGGTGGCAATTCCAGTTGACCAGTTGCAGATATTTTCTACAGAATGATACTCCTTCAGAATAATATTGAAACACACACCACACAAAAAAGCAAGCCTACAATGTGGTGCCTTCTGAAATGCCTGTAACAAATGGAAGCACATGCAGGTATGCCGGCACACGCTGACCAATGAGAAGCAAGGAGATGAGAGTGACAATGAAGCCAACCAGTGGAAAGCAAAATATCGTGCATGCAACAGATTAAGCAGAGACATGAAAAGGAGTGGCCCAACACACAGCCTTGAAAACCATCTTGTTGACTAGGAAAAGAACTAATCAGCAACCCTTCCCCTCCTTTAGTGGACATTTGCTGGCTTGTTTTCATAGAGGTCTGCAAGGGTCCCAAAAACAACTTTCCAGACCTAGCTCCTGCTGCGTCGCTCCCATTTGGTGCGATATATGGAGCCACAGGTAACGCAAGTTACAGGATGTGAGGTAAACAGAGTCTTGCCTAGTTTGATACAGTGAAGTGCAGTTCTGGAGTGGTCTCATTCAAGACTGCGTTGACAGCCCATGTTCCAACTGGTGGACCAACACAGCTGATGTTACACAACATTGAGTCAGTCTCATCACCATCCCTTCGGTTGCCTGATGGCCACCTTATCCCACTACTCCCATGTGGGTACGGATCATAAGCATATACTTTTATATTGTAAAGTCTGGGTCTGTCACACTCACTTTCACCCTACTTCTCATAATGACTTCTAGGTATACCATCCAATCTGTAATTCTGTTTAATATATTGACATGGAGGGTTCTGGTAACCCTAAACCCACATCCCTGAAGGTTGCCCCAAGAAGCATGAGGGCATTTTCCAACCAGAGTTGAAGGCAGTTGCAAAGTAATGTGTTTCTGTTAAGAATTTTGACAAATAAATACATATATCCACAACAGTAGACATCTTACTCTGCACTGACAATCATAATATAGTCACATTGTTGTATTTGATAAGTAAAACATTATTTTATCCAGGGGTAACAAAAATACTCTTCACTGTTCCCTCGCAAGAGAAAATACTTTTCTGAAAATACAGTAAATGATTTGATGGCATAAGCAAACATTAAGGATTCACTGAAGTATTGGTTAAAAATTTTAAACTCAACAAAACCAAACATTAGGCCAGTTTCTAGTAGATATTCTACCTCCAAGCACATTTAACTTAATCTATTTACCGTCTGTGCTCCATGGACACTGCAATCCCAGTTTTCCAAATGGGAACTTGCGACAATTCCTGTTCTAGTCTGAAGAGTTGGTGACACTATCATCAGAGAAGTGTTTAAGATATTGTTTTTTCTTACTTGCTTATTCTGGACTCTTGGCCAGAAGGACCACAATGTCCAACAGGGCAACTGCTTTGAGGATGGCCATTTTAGAACATCTGCAAAAGGTGGTGTTGCACAGACGTGGGGTCCACACAACTTACTACAGAATAAAGTCAACCACACAATTTCAAATGGTCTTAGAAAATTGACTTGTGTGAGGCTGGTCCAGCTTCCCCACCACAACAGCTCTTCAAATTGTTCACCCCTCCTTTCCAATATACCACTGCAAAAATTACCTGAAATTACAAGACATTAGTCAGAAACAAGGGTACTGACATGTCACCCCTCACCTGGTTTTGTCGACGTAGGTGGCGTACCTGAAATACAACCAGAAAAAAGCTTAATTACTTAAAACTCGTTTTGGCAGGAAAGAGTGAGTGAGCTGAAGACCAATCAGATCGAACAGTAGGTGTCAATATCTACGATTGAAATTGCTGAATACAACACCATTTTGCTACAGTGACACTAGATTTTTGCCCAGTTCTTGCCATCTATAAAATTTGAAAAAGTTGCATTAAATTTACCATACTTTTGCTGAGGAGGAAAATAATATTGAACCTTTCACAATCCTATTACATATGCAGTCGAACTTTGAACATACGGCATGTTTTTTTTTTTTTTTTTTTACCTCTAGAGGGGCAGGCAATTGAGAATGTTATTAGAGAAGGGATGGCATTGCAGAATATTCAGAAAAGAGGAACGTCCCAGAAGGGGCAGGCGTTTGGAGTGTCTCCATAGTACAAAAAACGCAACCGTGAGTCATTCAACAGAATGGCAAAATCTCAGATATGGCACAGACAGGATGTCAAACACAAAATACACCTTTGCGTTCCTTATTTTAGTGACTTGTCATTTCAAGTATACAGTTCGGGATGTTGGTTGTTAATCACAGCTGAGTAAGAAATCTACAACCCCCTTCCATGAAAGATTCGTAGGTTTGACACATGGCTTCATGTTAGCTGGCATGGAAGCACTTTTTATTCCTAATCTTTCTTTTGACAAACCACTGGATTCTGGCAGCTGTAATAATGGGTCGCGTTAGTTCACACAGCTTGGGAACACACACACATCTTACGTTCTGTTGTGCTTTTTAAAATCCAAGCCCAGGGTTGCACGAGTGGAATCCTGCTGACATGGAGGGTTCTGGTAACCCTAAACCCACATCGCTGAAGGTTGCCCCAATAAACATGAGCCACTCTCCACCCAGAGTTCCTCCGAGGGCAATTGCCAAAGAGGTATGTTTAAACCCCTCATTGATCTAGATGAAGTCCCGCAATATACTTCACGTCCACACTCTGAAGTAACAGCAAAGATAACGTGTTTAACAAATAATAATACTAATATAGATAATTATTACAAATATGATAATAACAATGATAATAATACCAACAACAATACTACTAACTATAATAATAATAAAAACATGCTGGTGAATGTTTATCACCAAATAAGTACAGAAAAGGCCTTGGTATCAAGATCGAGGTTCAGCACTTCCCATGATTTATTTGTGCAAAATATATGGTGCTAATTGTGTGGTAACAGTAATTACAAGTATTGCACTAGAAAGTGCATCCCCTAGTACATTTCAGCAGCTCAAAACTGATGGTATTCATTAGGGGAATAATGCCTGGTTACTATTGGGGCCTGAACATTTTGGAGCTGCAAGCATCAAAATTCTCATGTAAATCCCCATTTTTAGGGGAAAAACTTGCAGTTGGGTGGTATTTATCGCACCGGATACATTTTGGCGCAATCCGATTTTATGGAGTGTGATAAGCATTGCACCAATCGCCTTATCACCTCTGGTGAGAGCCATAGGCCCATATTTATACTTTTTTAGCGCCGCGTTTGCGCCGTTTTTTGACGCAAAAACGTCGCAAACCTACAAAATACAATTGGCCCATATTTATACTTTTTTTGCGCCGCATTTGCGTCGTTTTTTGACGCAAAAACGTCGCAAACTTGCAAAATGCCATTGTATTTTGTAGGTTTGCGCCGTTTTGCGTTAAAAAGTGGCGCAAATGCGGCGCTAAAAAAAGTATAAATATGGGCCAATTGTATTTTGCAAGTTTGCGCCGCTTTTGCGTCAAAAAACGACGCAAATGCGGCGCTAAAAAAAGTATAAACATGGGCCATAGGCCCATATTTATACTTTTTGACGCTAAACTGCGCTAACGCAGTTTAGCGTCAAAAAGTTTTGCGCCGGCTAACGCCATTCTGAAGCGCCATGCGGGCGCCGTATTTATGGAATGGCGTTAGCCGGCGCAAGCAGACCGGCGCTGCCTGGTGTGCGCGAGAAAAACCACGTACACCAGGCAGCGCCGGCGTAGGGGGAAAATGGCGCATGGGCGTCTTAAAATGGGGCAAGTCAGGTTACGTCGAAAAAATCATCGTAACCCGACTTGCGCCATTTATTTTCGACGCCCATCCCCCATCAACATGACTCCTATCATTGTAAAGATAGGAGTCATGCCCCCTTGCCCAATGGCCATGCCCAGGGGACTTCTGTCCCCTGGGCATGGTCATTGGGCATAGTGGCATGTAGGGGGGCACAAATCAGGCCCCCCTATGCCACAAAAAATTATTTAAAAAAAATAAAAAAATACTTACCTGAACTTACCTGAATGTCCCTGGGGTGGGTCCCTCCAGCCTTGGGTGTCCTCCTGGGGTGGGCAAGGGTGGCAGGGGGGGTCCCTGGGGGCAGGGGAGGGCACTCTGGGCTCATTTTGAGCCCACTTGTCCCTTAACGCCATGCCTGACCCAGGCGTTAAAAAGCGGCGCAAATGCGCCGTTTTTAGCCACGCCCACTCCCGGGCGTCTCTTTTGCCCGGGAGTATAAATACCACGTAAAGGCCTGGGAGTCATTTTTTAGACGGGAACGCCTCCCTTGCATATCATTAACGCAAGGAAGGGGTTCACGCTAAAAAATGACGCACATTCCGGGAACTTTGGCGCTATACGCCTCTAACGCCATAGTATAAATATGGCGTTAGTTGGCGTTAGTTTAGCGTCGAATTTGCGTCGAAAAAAACGACGCAAATTCGGCGCAAACGGAGTATAAATACGGCCCATAGTGTCTGCACATCTAAGATCTTCCTCAATCAGTTTTCTAACTTGCACTGCTTTACACAATGCTCATACGGCTATTATTTTTCTAGTAAGAGGAATGGAGCCCGTTTGCACTATTGCCATGTATTGATTTTCTGGTACTTTAGAAGACATAGATGTATTGACCATGGGTGGTGGGTCCCCTGGCGAGGGGCTTGTGGCTCAACTGACATGTTCGACAGTGAGATTGAGGTGAACAGTACACTAAAGCTGATGCAGTTAAAACGGCTTTGGGTAATGAGTTATGAGGAAGAACTAAGGTATGGAAGGAAACAGGGGCAGCCAATAATAATGCGATGACTGTGATCATAGGAAGAGAATTGAACAGCTAGTTGGTAGAAAGAAACTGAAAAGTCCATCCTTGATACAGGGGATGAAAGTAAATCACTGCCGGTCTTAAAGGTGTTAATTGATATATAAAATGACTGCATCTGAGATCATAGGACAGACATACGCACAGACACGCAAGAGAGAATACAGTAAGGTCAAGATAGAAGAGGGAGGAAGCCTGGGTCTGGCCGGAAAAGAAATGAGGTGAAAGCTAAAATATGATATAAGACCAAGAGATGACCTGTAGAAAGCGATAAAAAGGGACCAACACTGAAGTCTGTGTAACACTAAGCAAGGGTAGGGTAAACAAAATATTACATCTAAAAAGACAAAAATTGCATTTAGAAAGATACGAGTAACCCTGGTAACATACACACCCCGAGAGGCTAAGTGTGTTTCAAAAAGAGGAGTGATCTACCGTGAAGGAACTCGACAGCAGCAGAACGATCACGGAGAATGCATAAAGAACCACATTAGTTGTAATCTGGCTGGGAAATAGAACTGTGCACAGGAAACACGTTTGGTAGAGGTTGCAGGAAAACACGTAATAATAAAGAGAGCAAGTGGTCGAGAAAGAAGTAAAATAGGAAGGAACGAACATTCTCAAAAATAGATCAAGAAAAGTCATATAAAGATACAGGGTTTTAAGATTAGCTTTTTTTAAGTAAGTTTTAGTAAGAGAAAGGAAGTGTGTTCTGTTTTGGCAAATACATTCAACAATTAAGAGTAGTTAAGGAGAAACACAAAGAAAGTGAGGAATAAAAGAAGAGAGGCGTGGACATGAGGGAAATAAGTGGGGCCAACAGGAAAATAGAAATGAAATTTCATACCAAGAACTTGTATGAAGAAATGGGGGTACAACTGAAGACGTAGGGGAGGAAATGAAGGAAAACAAAAATAGCAGTGATAGCCAACACAGAATTTCATGAACGAGAAATGAGATTCAACTATAAAAAGGGTGAAGGATGAAGATGGTGGAAAGGAAGAGTAATGACAAGTTATTGTAAAGAAAGGTAGATGAGGATGGGATGATGACACGATGAGCGAAGAGAAAATATATGTGATTACACAGAGAGAACACAAATGAGCATCTAAATGTGAAATGTAATAGAGCAGTGGTTCCCAACCTGTGGGCCGGGGACCCCTGGGGGTCCGCGAAGCCTCCTCAGGGGGTCCGCGACTGCTTAGAAAATTTTATATTATTAGGTTCCAACTATCAGTAATGACTCAGTGAGGGTCCCCGGATTCCAATAGTGATTCGGTGGGGGTCCCCGGGCTCCAGTATTGATAAAATGGGGGTCCACAGAAGTCAAAAGGTTGGGAACCACTGTAATAGAGGGTTCAGTTAGTAGGCTGGACAGACGTCTAAGCTTGCTCTGCCTTCTGAAAATGGAAAGGTCGACAAGTACAGACGCACATTGGAGGTATAATAGAAGGATAAAATAGCGAAACAGCACAGAGAATAAACAGAAGTTCGGGGTAAGACTGTGACCAGGACAGATATGTCTACCACCAGAAAGGGAAAAAGAGGAAGGAGAATGATGATAATCAAGCTGTCAAGAGAGAGGGGAGATTAGGAGACCGTGATTTATGCTGGGAAAAGATAGAACTGGCTGGAGAAAATTGAGAAGGGGGGAGAGCAAAGGGGGACTAAAGAAGAAACTTCAATGATTAAAGTGGGGAAAAGGGGAAGGGAGGGTGTAACATAGCCTAGAATATTAAAATCCTCAGATGCTTTTATCAAATGGCATACCAACTACAAATTAGAAGAAGGGCTAGGGTATGGTGAAGGTTTTGTTGTGTCATTGCCTTCTATTTTTTTAGTATTTTTTTGAATCAAGAAAATCAGTTGTGAACCTGAAATCCATAGGTATGTTATTTACATACAAATCTAACAGTTTACTATATTGGTGTCCGCATTGTAGGGCAATATTGATAGTAACATACCATTCAATTGACCATATTCGTCAACTCAGAACAAGTACAAAACTTGCATGTTGGTATATAACTAAATTAACACATTGATAAATATGTAGCTCCATGAATGCAAAGTCTCTGATTTCAAATTGTGAAAATAAAGAATGAATACACCTGAAGAAATTATACTTATTGTGCACATATAAGCTAATTAGATAACAACATTTCCATACTTTAAGTCCCAGGTATAGTTGAATGGAAGAAGATGCCTCTTAACATAACACCTACAAACAGTCAAACTTACGTGAAGATGTTGGTGATGTCCTGGCAGATACTGCAGTTGTTGGACTTGTTGTGGTTGAGGTTTCAGTAGTGCTTAAGGTATGGGTTGTTTGTGAAAAAGTCTTTGGGGATAGTGTAGTTGACGTAGCAGTTGAAGTATGGATTGATGATGTAGTGGTTGGGCTTTCAGTTGTTATTGTTGTGGTTGGAGTGTGAGTAGAGGATGCTGTATGAGTTGTTGGTGCTGAAGTAGTGCTTAGTGTCTGTTTAGTTGTTGATGTAGTTCTAATCAGAGTTGATGCAGTGGTTGGTGTCTCAGTAGTGACTGCTGTAGTTGGGATCTCTTTAGTGGTTACAGTAGGAGTTGTTTGTGTGGTAGTTGGTGACAAAATGGTTGTGGATGTTGTTTTTGTTGGTGGGCGAGTTGATGAAGTAGTGGTTGGGGTTTCACTTGTGATGGTTGTGGTTGGTGTGTGGGTAGTGGGTGATGTATGAGATGTTGGAATTGGGGTTGTGGATGGTGTTTGGCTAGTTGCTGATGTAATAGTTGTAGTCTGAGTTGAAGTAGTGGTTGGTGTCGGAGTGGTGACTACTCCATTTGGAGTCTCTGTAGTGGTTACGGTATGAGTTGTTTGTGTTGTAGTTGGTGTAGAAGTGGTTGAGGATGTTGTTTTTGTTGATGTCTGTGTTGATGACGTAGTGGTTGGGGTTTCAGTTGTGATGGTTGTGGTTGCTGTGTGAGTAGTGGGAGATGTATGAGATGTTGGAATTGGGGTTGAGGTTGGTGTTTGGATAGTTGATGTAGTAGTTGTAGTCAGGGTTGATGTAGTAGTTGGTGTCTCAGTGGTGACTGTTGTAGTTGGAGTCTCAGTGGTGGTTACAGTGTGAGTTGTTTGTGTGGTAGTGGGCATAGAAGTGGTTGTGAATGTTGTTTTTTTTGTTTGTGTATGGGTTGATGAAGTAGTGGTTGGGGTTTCAGTTGTGATGGTTGTGGTTGGTGTGTGAGTAGTAGGTGATGTATGAGTTGTTGGAATTGGTGTTTGGCTAGTTGTTGATGTTGTAGTCTGAGTTGACGTAGTGGTTGGTGTCTCAGTGGTGACTGTTGTTGTTGGAGACTTAGGAGTGGTTACAGTATGAGTTGTTTGTGTGGTACTTGGTGTAGTAGTGGTTGTGGATGGTGTTTTTGTTGGGGTATGAGTTGATGAGGTAGTGGTTGGTGTTTCAGTTGTGATGGTTGTGGTTGGTGTGTGAGTAGTGAGTGATGTATGAGTTGTTGGAATTGGGGTTGTGGTTGGTGTTTGGCTAGTTGTTGTAGTAGTTGTAGTCTGAGTTGAAGTTGTGGTTGGTGTCTCAGTGGTGACTGTTGTAGCTGGAGTCTCTGTAGTGGTTATGGTATGAGGTGTTTGTGTCGTAGTTGGTGTAGAAGTGGTTGTGGATGTTGTTTGAGTTGGGGTATGAGTTGATGTAGTGGTTGGGGTTTCAGTTGTGATGGTTGTGGTTGATGTGTGAGTAGTGGGTGATGTATGAGATGTTGGAATTGGGGTTGTGGTTGGTGTTTGGCTAGTTGATGTAGTAGTTGTAGTCTGAGTTGAAGTAGTGCTTTGTGTTTCAGGGGTGACTGTTGTAGTTGGAGTCTCCGTAGTAGTTATGGTATGAGTTGTTTGTGTGGTAGTTTGTCTAGATGTGGTTGAGGGTGTTGTTTTTGTTGATGTCTGTGTTGCTGCCGTAGTGGTTGGGGTTTCAGTTGTAATGGTTGTGGTTGGTGTTTGGCTAGTTGTTGATGTGGTAGTTGTAGTCTGAGTTGAAGTTGTGGTTGGTGTCTCAGTGGTGACTGTTGTAGCTGGAGTCTCTGTAGTGGTTACGGTATGAGTTGTTTGTGTCGTAGTTGGTGTAGAAGTGGTTGTGGATGTTGTTTTTGTTGGTGTATGAGTTGATGATGTAGTGGTTGGGGTTTCAGTTGTGATGGTTGTGGTTGCTGTGTGAGTAGTGGGAGATGTATGAGATGTTGGAATTGGGGTTGAGGTTGGTGTTTGGATAGTTGATGTAGTAGTTGTAGTCAGGGTTGATGTAGTAGTTGGTGTCTCAGTGGTGACTGTTGTAGTTGGAGTCTCAGTGGTGGTTACAGTGTGAGTTGTTTGTGTGGTAGTGGGCATAGAAGTGGTTGTGAATGTTGTTTTTTTTGTTGGTGTATGGGTTGATGAAGTAGTGGTTGGGGTTTCAGTTGTGATGGTTGTGGTTGGTGTGTGAGTAGTAGGTGATGTATGAGTTGTTGGAATTGGGGTTGTGGTTGGTGTTTGGCTAGTTGTTGTAGTAGTTGTAGTCTGAGTTGAAGTTGTGGTTGGTGTCTCAGTGGTGACTGTTGTAGCTGGAGTCTCTGTAGTGGTTATGGTATGAGGTGTTTGTGTCGTAGTTGGTGTAGAAGTGGTTGCGGATGTTGTTTGTGTTGGAGTATGAGTTGATGTAGTGGTTGGGGTTTCAGTTGTGACGGTTGTGGTTGGTGTTTGGCTAGTTGTTGACGTGGTAGTTGTAGTCTGAGTTGAAGTTGTGGTTGGTGTCTCAGTGGTGACTGTTGTAGCTGGAGTCTCTGTAGTGGTTACGGTATGAGTTGTTTGTGTCGTAGTTGGTGTAGAAGTGGTTGTGGATGTTGTTTTTGTTGGTGTATGAGTTGATGATGTAGTGGTTGGGGTTTCAGTTGTGATGGTTGTGGTTGCTGTGTGAGTAGTGGGAGATGTATGAGATGTTGGAATTGGGGTTGAGGTTGGTGTTTGGATAGTTGATGTAGTAGTTGTAGTCAGGGTTGATGTAGTAGTTGGTGTCTCAGTGGTGACTGTTGTAGTTGGAGTCTCAGTGGTGGTTACAGTGTGAGTTGTTTGTGTGGTAGTGGGCATAGAAGTGGTTGTGAATGTTGTTTTTTTTGTTGGTGTATGGGTTGATGAAGTAGTGGTTGGGGTTTCAGTTGTGATGGTTGTGGTTTGTGTGTGAGTAGTAGGTGATGTATGAGTTGTTGGAATTGGGGTTGTGGTTGGTGTTTGGCTAGTTGTTGATGGTGGTCGTTTGGTGGTAGGAGGGGTCTCAGTCGTCATGACCACAGTTGGTGTCTCTTTTATGGTTGTGGGTGCCATTGTTGATGATTGTGATGGTGAAAGAGGAATGCTAGGTGTTTCTGATGTTGTTTTCTCCACTGTTGTTGCTGTTGACACTGTTGGAGTTGTGTGTTTAACAGTATGCGTCTCTGTCATCGTAGTCGGTATTTTGGTTGTGCTGGAAGGCATATTTGTTGCTATAAGAAAAAATATATAAATCATAGACATTTTGATTCTCAAAGCTCAGAATATATATATAAGTTTGTTAATGTACACTAGCTATGCACTGTTTGAGAGATCAACGTGTGACTTCCAACCATGAAGGCAATGTCATCGTTCGGAATTTTTGAGAATCAGAGCCTTTAACCTTGCCCACTTTTAAATGCAATTCTTCATTTAGGTATTGCATATTTAGATATATGTGTTCTAAGCCCACTACCATTTAAAATACAAAATGCTGCAATGAAAGAAGCAGTAGCTAGTGTTCGACCTACACAACATAAGTCACTTGCGAGAAAAACTCGTAATCAGTTAACTTAAAAGTACTGCTATCTGACTTTGCTCACTTTCTTTGTATACAAAGTATTTAGTTAGACTTTCTTACCCCTTCAAGATGAGATTTTCAAAAAGGCTGTAGGCAGTGGCTAACAGTGTGGCGTATGTAGGAATTATCTCGTCCAAAAGCCTTAGTATTTTCTTGGATGGCAGCGTATATTGTAGTACCGTTGCACCACTGTTCTTGCACGTCAAATGTAAGGGCCACGTTTTGCCTTAATCTGTTACCTGTGCGTGAATCTGTCCGTGTCGTTTACTTGCATGTTTCAGTGCCGGTCACATATGTTAAATTCAAGGGCTCTTAATGCGTTCAAGGTTTGAGGTTGTTTGCATTCCCTGATGGTCAAGATCATCGGTGGCTGGAGCTTGTGATATTTTGTAAATTACATCGATCTCTTCAAATCAGGTGTATAGGCCGCTGAGAAGTGCAAGAAGATCTTTGTCCAGGTGTGATTGGTACTTAAATCCTCTGAATATCCTTTCTGAGTTTTTGAGTGTTGTAATATGAAGCACAACTCGGCATGAAATAGTTTCGAAGAATAACGCATTTTACCCTCGAAGCCCAGCGACGATCATCCATTTTAGTTCTGCATCACAGCTAACAAACGTTGCTGTCCACCATTTGTTTGAACTAGTGACCAGTGGCAAAGTTGTCCCAGAGGGTTACAGTGAATTAAAGAGGGTAGTGAGTAGCCCTGGGAGAATCAAATGTTTTGTCTGGGAACACCCACCCCCTAAACTCCCCTAAGTCAAAACGTTTCAATCTTCACCCATTGCAGCAGGGGACGCTGGGTAGCTTCTCCACTTGGAAACATTCAAAATCTTGCAGTGACGTTTGAGCGGGTCACTCAAACAAAGCCCACAAGATTTTGAGCGAGCGTCAATGGGACGAGCTTGAACTTGACTTCGGTCACTGTTGCTGTGATGCAGAATAGAAGAAGTGTGATCGCCAAACACAGGACAGAGAAAAGGAGGTAAGACATAGTGAGTTATTTCCATAGATCACTGCATGGCATAACCAGTGCATGATGGCTCCTCAAAGCACTTTTTTTAAACTAACATTTAGTTTGAAATTGAGGCTGTACAGGGTGTAAATCAGCATTCTTTACCTATGTCAAATGGGATTATAGTAAGGCCTCGCGTGCCTAGGCGCATCATAAGGCAAGGTTATTAGTTTCCATGTTAGTGGGGTCCCTTTTGTATGACTCGACAGCTAAATAAGAATACATCGATTTTCGTTTTGTTTAGTTCTCTGTGATTATAATTATTGTTTGTCGTTATCGGTGTATTGGGCGGAATGCACGTGGGGACTACACTGCCTCTGTTTAGCAGCACAACGCCCAGGGTGTAGCACATCTCTCAGCCCTTTTGTAGGTCTGGTTTAACAGCACATCTGTCTGCCAGACAGATTGTTACACAAACTTTAACATATCCATAGAGTGGGTGTTGGCTGCTCCTCTGAGGAGTGTTGCCCTTTCATCACATGACATTGGCTGTTTTTGTATCATTTCACCCCCTAGGAAATCATTGCTTTGCAATGCATAGGGGGCTATTTTACTTTTAATATCCCTTTCTGCAGTCCTTCCTCCAGTTCGAAACCAGAAAGCCATTTAACACCAGAGCGTATATAGAGGGGCTGCTCTGAGAGCGAAATACAATTAGGCCACCCCTGAATCCCACCCACCACAAATCAGAAAACTATTTGCGCAGTATTCTGCCAGTCACCTTTGGGTCAATACAGAAAGTTTGCAAGTATTGTATGTATATTTTGTCTGATGTGGATCTTTAGAACATTCTTCCAAAATCCTATTAAGGTACCCAGTAACTTTTTAAACTATATATCATAGCAACATCTTCTTGTATTTTTATTCAGACCTTCATTCCTACAATTCTTTTTGCAAGCAATGCTAGAATAACATGAGGTCGACTAGACTTGGGCATGTGACGTTTTTGATACCGTAACAATCCTTAAATAACGGTGGGAAAGCCATTAGGTCTGACGTTAATTTGCTAATACATGCAATTCGTGCATGTGTTAGAAAATACAAATGTGTGGCTGCTTAACTTTGCAAATGCTAGCCCATTATAGCCAGAACTATTGACTTCGCCAAGGGTTGTTGGATTAGTTCGCTAATAGCGTTGCCGGAAGCTTTCTTCTCACCGTTTTAAAGGCTTTCATATTGTCCGTCTTTTTATTTTACTTGAATGTGACCTTTAGAGCTAGTGGTAACTTGGCCACTGACAAATGTCTCTAAAACGTTTTCTGTAGGCAAACAATTGTCTGCTGCTCCGACTGTCAATAAAGAAGACAAACATTGGCAATGCCAATAAGACTGGCTTTAAAGGAATGCTGTATGGTAACCCAAAGCATTACTACTAGGTAGTATGGGAATAGATTGTATCTGTGTGGGAGCAAAGAACTGTAGAATAATATTGGTGTAGTTAAATGGTCAGATAGTTGCACTGTCAAGACAGACCTAAAAGTCCATGTAGGTTATTGACTGGCCTCCTCTTATTTCTGCTGCAGTTTGACTGGCCTCCTCTTATCTCTGCTGCAGCCAGAGCAAAACACCATAAATTATCTAGATATCTAAGGCACTTTTATAGCTTTTTAATATCTTGTGTGTGCCCCTGAAAGCTGCTTGGAGGGCAAGCACTTTTTTGAGGTAACACACAACTTCTGCCCAGTCAAAACATGTACTCCTGGCTCCCTACATATGGGGAGAGCCAAAACTCCTCTCTAGTGATGATCACATAATTGTCTGTGACAGCTGCACTGTCAAGCCAGACCATAAAAACGAACAAGAGGACTTTAAATTAGTGGGCAGATGAACACGTGCACGGCACCCTGTTTCTGTTAAGCCTAGGTTCAATTTCAAGATATTTAATAAGGTTTCAAAAGATACAAAAAACCCAAACAGCTTATATATTGCTTTTTGGACCTACATCTGAGCTGAAATAAACATATGGCCACAGGTCTTGATGATGATGTAACACTCCAAACTACACCTTAATTCCTAGTGATCTCAATAAATGTCAAGCAAGGTCCTGCGTGCTACTCTTTATTTAGGGAACCTCAGCACTTACTAGCAAAGTGTTAGTTATTTGTTTCCTTCACTGCACTGTGGGTAGAGGATGGCTCGTAACAGCCAGGACTGTTGACTTTGGAATTGGGGAAGCAGGAATGAGTCTTGATTTTGACATCCTGTGATTCTTGACAAATGAGTTACTCTCTCCCTGCCTAAAAAATGAGTGTGTAATGTAATGGGTACTAATGTAAAGCACTCCAGTAGCTTTGGGTCGAGTGAGCGCTATATAAAACTTGAAAAAAAACTGTTTATCCTCAAAAGTAGTAACAAGTTGTACTTTCTTCGCACTACTTTTGGCCTCAATAACCTAACTCACATACAAACAAGCAGTGACAATGCCAATCGATCTCACTTGGCTATAAAGTAATGCCTTGAGAATATAATAGAGGTTTATTTTCAGGGTATTTTTAGTGATTGATAGGTGCACAGATCTGTGAGTGCCCACAGGCCTCACAATAGTTAAAAAAATAATAATCCAGTGGAACTGGAAAAACAATAAAATGTTCAAGATCTAAAGCTGGCACAAAGACATGTTAGACTCAGGTTTCCTTTGAAAAAATGACTTCCAGACTTCAGGGAGTGGATGACAACTTTCCAAAATGATATGGCAACTACCTCAAGCTATATGGATACATATTTTGCTCCTTCATAAGTGGTATTGGTACTGCTCTTTTCCTGTCGCCTCACCCTATGCACCCCATTAATTGCTAAAGTTTAGTAATTAGACTTTATTCTTGCTTGTCCTGGTTATAAAACCATATTATAAATCACACCATCAACAGAATTATATTAAACAAAAATAAACAAGGGTTAGTCCAGGGGCAGCCTTCTTCTAACACTGCCAATGATGTTTCCCTAAATGAGCTTGCAACTATTACAAGCACTCTGCTTCCCACGGTTTTCCTCTAGGCCAAGAGTCCCTCCAGTTTGTTCATTGTTGAATATGAATCTTGACGTGGGATAGCAGTTTTGTGGCGTGACCAACATTACGCAGAGCCGGACAAATTATTTCAGCTGTCCATTGTATATAAGTGGCAACCCTTGGAAATGACACTCTTTAAAGATTGCTCTGGGAAGTGATGCATTCCTAATGTGGGTCCTGCTGTTGCTGGAGGATAACATTTGCTGACCTTCTGATCGGGGCAAAATAGGATGCTCCATCAGACTAGAGGTAGAGGTATTGGCTGTAACCGAACCAGTAAACGTTATTTCCCAGGGATACACGAATTTGTCTTTTGGATTCACAGTTTTTTTATTTTTTCATTTCAACAGACCAAAACACCATAGCCTTTATCGGTCCAGTCCGGAAATCAAGGACTGCAGCTGATGCCATGGACATTTGTGGTCAGCTTCGCAGGAGGTGTTGTCAGCCTGTGTAAACCTAGCTTCACCTATGCACTGCTCCCTTATTCCGTTCCTCAAATTGGCTCTCCAACTTAAATGCAAGGAACCTTATGATGTTTTTCAGCAGGCAAACATTTTTGAGGAACAAAATTGTTGCTTAGTAACATCTTCTTTTCTGATATTATCATATCTGTAGATTCGTATGTTTCTGGGGGAATTAACAAGCCCTATCTGTTGATATAAATGGTGGTGGGCCATAGTAGAAAACAGGAACCCAGCATCTGTAAGAATCTGTAAAACAGTGTGGCCAAATTTATCCTCAACTCAATACCAATTAGAAAAGCTTAGCAAATATTTGAAATTGTGATCAGTGAGTAATCATGATACCTCATTGAGGAACCATTTTGTGGAATTACAGTAGCTCATCTGACTCCATTCAAAGAAGTCATTAATAGTAGCACTCAGGTATATAAACGTATGCTGCACCATGAACCAGACACGATTGAGCAGCATAGTCCACTGTACAGTGATGTCTAGGTTTTTTTCAACATAGACAATATTTCATTCTTTTTAAAGCCTAAATGATTGTGTGATCATTTGTACAGCTGATCATGTGTACAACAGTATTTTGACAACTGAAGATTGCAGCAGTGATGTAATACTCTGAGGTAGAATCTTGCTTTTAAATTTTTTACTCAGCTGCATCTAGTGCAAGAAGTGTTCTGACGAGTGGTTGGACCTTGGCTGATGTTTCACTGGGAGAATCCTCACTGCATTGTAGCAATGATCACAATCTCATTCATTTGTTTGGTTAAGTGGCATGTGATGTCAAACTATGGGTATAATGCAGGAGCACTTTGTGGATATTTATACGAATTTCATACAGATGTGCTGAAAAATGTATCTTATGGTCTGAGTGGGTAATACCTATGTCTTAATTGCAGTGGCCCACTAACTTGAATGGCAAAGAATGGTTAAATCTACGTTTTCTCTTCAAATAAATATTGTTTTTACATTTTAAATAACTTAAATAGACAGGGTGTTCGAGTAGTGCCATTGTGTAACCGATGGGTGTATTTAATTGAGGCTAGTGTACAATAGATGCTATGTAACTTCCGTAAACAGACCCTACAATCATTTTACTCTATATTGTAAAACTCTTTGCTGTTAGTTGGTAAGAGACCTGGTATTAGGAATCTATTTAGTTCCAGAGCTTTACATACTGTGAAGGAATCACCAGAATGCAATCCCTAGGATCTACTCCAGTCACGAAAAGCTAAAGCTCCCACACTATATGATCAAATCAGGTAGTTCCATTGACACAGTGACGTTAATGATACCAGAGTTGAAATATTGAAATAAGAAGGGAAACTGTGGTGAACCCCACTACGTATTTAACATTGCGTTGCCTGCATTTATTAAGGTTTAGTTTTGATGAACCTCACTAACCTATTTAACATTGCATATAACGTCTCATTTAAGAAACTGAAAATGTGCCCTTAAACCAGGAAAGGAGTATTTGTAGCATGCTTTTTATTTTAGGAAAATGATATGTAGTAGTAATTCAACACAAAGCCTGTACATTTGAGGAAGCTAAAGAAACGAGCCTCAAGTGCTTAAATCTAACAAAGAAATGAAAAAAGGCAGATTCACTGAATGTGCCACAATATCTCACACACAGTAAAAGCAAGAGCAATCAGAGAACATACCATGGATTATTGCCACCATTTTGACTGTTGTCTTGTAGTTGCATGGATACAGTGATAATTGCCTCAGCTTCAGAAGGTCCACAAGCCAGGTGGGACTCCATCAGTTTGCAGACCTTTGGTTTTTCCAACAAGACTTCTATCCCTTCTAAGGCAAAAGGCTGATTTCATTGTATCAGTAACTTGCTCAACTGGTTTACACAACATGAATCAGAATGAGATGTAATGTCCTTAGCAGATCAAATAAATTTGTTTCAGGAATCACAAAGTTGACTTTTTTTCACTCACAATTATGAAATGGTAATTTACTTACACATGCAAAGATAACCTTTGGTCATTCACTGCACTAGAACTCACTCACCCAGAGTGATGCACTGTATAAAATGAGATACTTTTGTCCCAAAAAATAGGTTGTGAAATGTTGAAAGGAGCTCAAGGAAGTGAATCTTTGGAAACATTGTGTGTGACTCCACACTCAATTCCCCCGTGAGGTCATTGGTTCCACTGTATTGAAACATGATGGTTTAATTGTAAGTGTCTGTGTACGCACCCTACTGATATAAAAAATATGTAGTAATAGATAGTGTACAGACTGGAACATCGCTAGTCTGTATTGTGATCAGTTTAATTAAGCTGTGTAGAGGTCAGATGGAGCTGGCATAGGAAAGGAGAGCCGGTTTCAGTAGGTAAAGAGCCTCGGAGAAGACAATCATACCATCAGATTACTATGAAAGGAAAGTATATTACTACGAAGTGGCTATTGGAAAAAGTTTTGTAAAATGGAGAAAGGAAGGTTGACCTTCATAGAAAATCTGATATGTCAGCACCAAACCGCAGTATGTCACCACTTCCTTTGCCGGCTGAACTTTGCAGAAATGCTATTGTCTTAGTACTATGTTTTATAGGAGAAAAATAATTCAAACTCGATTGCAATTTTGGTGTCTGTGGTGCAATGATTTTCTCCAAAGAAACAAATGGACTGGCTTGATTGTGTAGCGATAGGGGAAAGTGACCCACATAAGTGCAATTTCTAAATTTCACTGGAGGTATTAGGAAGACCTGCTCCATACACTGTAGATAATTTTGAAATAACAAAATTGGCTACATTCAATTAGGTGGTTTGAAGATGCATGTGTAAGGATTGTCTGCTACCAACCAATCATTGGATGGAGCAGCACAATCTCTATGTACCACAGACTCTTCCATTGTATCTCAATCACGTTACAAGAGATGAACCTCTTGTACAAATATTCATATTATGTAAGATTGTAAGCCGATCTGAGTAAATGCCTGGCATTTTTAGTGTGCCTCGTAACCCTCATTTACTAGCCAATGGCAAGAAACCCTTGTGACCTTTGCTTTCTCTCTAATTCCTGTAGCTTCAGGTAACAACAACTGTTTGAATTCAATTTAGAAGGATTAAGCTGTCATATGAATGTCTAGATTAATTTCTTATGAATTTCTAGATCACTTGATGATCTTGATAATATCTAACTGTTGCAGAATTGTTCATCTTGTTGCTGGGACTGTACAGAGAATAGAACAATTCAGATTAACAGATTTCAAATAATTAGCTGCTGAATGTGAAATCTAAATTACTTCCTTCCTTTCCAAACATCTCAATGCAATTCAGGGTTTGTGCTCTCACATTGCGAAGACACCAGAAGACAGGTAAGTCCCATTAAACAATGAGAGGGGGAAATGAAAACTGACGTTGGCATGGCAACTCCAGTCTCACACTTGGCAGTGGACCTAAAACTTGAACTTAAGATGTGGTTATTGACTTGCCAAACATCATGACAAAACCAGATTGCATTGTGTTCTCCACCTTGTATTAAACAACTAAATTACTTTAGTGTTTAATTTTAGAAACCAGACCAGCTTTTCCTTGCTCAAATTTGAATCCAAACAAAATGGTGGCAGGTTAATACAACTTAATTACTTGTAAGGGAATTTTCACCATGAATCTGAGATTTCCAATCTGTAAGAGCATACATTCTTTGCATAAGTTCTTACCTTTAAAAGGCTGCTTATGATTCCGTCGACGATTCCCAGCTCCATCAATAAACTTCAGAGCTGGACATGTGTGGTTGCCGAGTCCTATTGATGCACAGTCTTCGTCGACAGGTGAGGCTAATGTGTAGTTCAGCATGGCCAGGGATTTAGCACAGGCGGGGAAGCAAAGGAAGCCCTTGGCCATTTTGCCAGGCCTAACGTTACTAGATGTCTTCTTTCCGCCAAGAGCCATGAGAGCAAGGGGCACTTGGTTTATTTACAGGAAGCATTGGCTTAAAGAAAGCCAAACCGATCGAATGCTTCCATACCACAGATGCAAGAGACAAAAAGTCACTTAGGGCAGTCAAAGCATTATCATCAAATTGTATGTCATAATTAAGAAAAAAACACGGCTAAGGGGTTCAATTACTGATAGAATTGTACCCCTAAAAGTGAGCAATGTACCCCTTCTCTGAACATCCAAACTAAGAATAATTTGAAACAAAAATCAGTGAGGCTGGCTCTGTTAACTGCAAATTACATAAATTAGCTTGCTTACTTGTTACAGGAGTTGTCATTGGAGTTGCAGTTGATGTGCTCGGTGATACTGAAATAAAAACATTTATAGAGTGTAAGAGTCCAGGTGGCATTCAGAATACATTAGGAGAACATACTTGGGCTTACATAAAGTGTGGCAGACCGACCAAAGTAGTGGCTGTGCAGTGGCGTAAATTCTAACCAAGCTGCAGCTGGCGAATCAAATTTAAAGGTGTCAGAAGATCTGTCGATCTTTTTCCTTCCGAGGTAGCTCTTGCATCAATTGCCGGAGCATGTTACAGTAAGAAAAAACACTTTTGAAAAGATCCGCTATTAATTTACAGCTTTGTGGGCCTCCTAGCACTTATTTTATGCTTAAAAACAGATCCCAAAAGGGGGTGCCTTTCTTTGGTCATAAGAGCACAAGGGCCAGACGTAGTCACATTGGGCACTGCAATTTCCAAATCACGATATTTCCCAAATCGCGATTTGAAAATCAAGGTTTCTAATGTATGAAAGTTTGAAATGTGAAATAATGATACCTAGTGGGTTGCAAATCCACCTACCTCATGATTATTATTGAGGCATGTCTCCATTAGGAACGATAGCCATCACAGGGATGGTTGCCTGCTGAGCTCAGCAGACTGCCATGTCTGTGATTGCTTTTAATTAAAGTATTGTTTTTTTTAAAATGCAACTCCTTTTCCGTAAAGGAAAATGAGATGCGTTTAAAAAAACACGAAAAATAAAAAGCTTAACTTTCATTTTTTAGGAGTAAAGTAGTCAGTCGACTGTGTCACCACTGCTTACTTATAATTTTTTTTTTTAACACTGATCAAGGGAAAGGTGACCCCTTCCCATTTGTGAACGGGTTACCACCTCCTTGGAGGTGTTGGTTAAATATTAATGTCTTGCGCCCTAATTTCAGTGGCAAAATATTAATATATACCACTACAAATTGGTATTTGGGAGGAGCCCCCTAAACATGTCCTTCCAAATCCTGAATTGCAAACCTACACTGCGATACTGTGGAATTGCAGTTTTGTGTTTCTACGTGTAAAAAAAAAAAAAAAAATAGAGGTCCAAGCGCCCCGATTCTGTGAATCGTGCCACTTGCGATCTCAAAAACGCTTTGTATATCTGCCCGAATGTCCCCTATGTGCTGCAAGTTTTATTTTTACTAGTGTGAGGGGAATATTTCTGGCATTGCTTTGTCAGAATGATTTCCCTCACAACTGTTAAAAAACAGGCAGGGGACCGGAAGGATTGCACACAGGACAGCTCCTGACTGCCTCATTACAGCCCTTTTCTAAACGAGGCTTTATGTGTAAAAAAATTAAACAATTCAATTCATGGGAACTAGTGGGTGAATGTTACATGGCATCTTTGCATTTAAAGGGCTGAGAGGCTACATTCGATGACTGTGCCTGTATTATGTCCAGTGCCAGAGCTTAGCCTTACTTATTGTAGTCTTCTACTTATTTACCATTTGTGGACTCGAGTTCAACTAAGCAAAATTCATGAGCTGCTTTCATCCAGTTTTCTGGAAACTATCAATCCATTCCTGTGGGTGGTTCTTGGACAGTGGGCTAGTAATGAACAATCCATGTAAAACTTTCATCCCTGTGAAGTTAGCACTGCCTCATATCTGCTAATACGTTCAAAATAGCCCCAGTCTGAGCTAGGTGTGCAGATTAATGAAAGTATAGGTTACCTCTTCTGACTGGCAGATATTCTACCTAGCGTGGAAGCCCAGAAGGTGTAAGCCTTGTATCAACCTCATGTCACACTTCCTTCACTTCCTGTGGCAATGCACTGAGTACATATGATTTGTATAAGCAATAAAAAAAAAAGGAATAATTTAGATTTCTCGCCTAAAAATTAGCAACAAAGTAGAATCATTGAAGTCTGAGGCGATTTCACCTTCTACAGTGCTGTGCTGTGTAGGTCCAGGAGATGATAGCATTATCATTGTTGAGCACTAGGGTGCCAAAGAGCAGGCAAAGGAATGGGGTATCCCTACCTGCAGGGACTGTGCAAGGATTACTGGTGCCCTTTCTGGGCACTGCCTCCCATTTCCTTGGCAGGGCCACAGTTGAGGTTTCTAATGACAATCTGATTTCCCTTCTCCAAAGGGCTGCCTTGCATTGCCCTACTGTAGCACTGGTCCTTCCTGTCTGGTTAGGCCATCTTTTGTCTTGCCCTGCAGTTGACTGTTGGTGCCAAGATTGGGAAATGGGGCTGGCAACACGAACGATTCGAGAAAGAGGAGGGGGGTGGGAGTTGAATAGAGCAAAAAGAAGAATAAGTTCATGGTGTTGGACTCTGACCACAGCATAAGTAAGCTACAGGCAGCACCCCACACTTACTAACTTTTTACCCACTTGGAGGATCAGGCTGCCTGATCTTGTTGGGAAGATGCTGTGTGGCCTACATCGTATCAGAGGAAGGATAATTTCATCTTCACTCACCACAGGGCATACATTTGCCTTCAACTGGATCGTAGTACTGCTCAGGCGTACACTTGTAACATCCTGTTTGGGAGAAAAAGGATGTGTAAGTCATAGCGAGAAGGCAGAAGTTAAAAAATATGAGGGAGTAAACAGCGGTCAAAAGAAGTGAGCATCAACTACCTTCCTCATAACTTCTTTCCTGCAATCTTGGCAGACATGTTCCCTTGATTATTGTGCTAATGTCGTGTATATGCAGTCAGACGAATAGACCTGACAACTTAAAAAAATCACCATGGGCCATATGTACCAAAGCATTTTCCCATTGACACAGAATGGGTAAAACCCTTTGATACATCTGGCCCAATGTGAGGAGCGAGGGGGTGGGGCTTCATGTCGAGAAGAGCCACCTCTGTCCCCTACCCCACCAACCTCCTCCCTATCTGAAAAAGATAAAAGCTTACCAAAGCTGCTGCTGTATGGGCTGCTTAGAGCCTTCCAAAGCGAACTGGGAACCCACTCAGGGCATGCGGTTTCAGCTCCCCCTTCCCTGTACCATATGCTATTATGTTTCCACTAGGTGAACATGTGGAGACAACCAATAGTGTATTTACACAAACTAGGGCAGGTCTCATGTAATACATCACTTTATATAAGGGACGTGGGGCAGAGGCGTTGATAATAGCCATTGGAGGGTTTTAGTAGAATAACTTAGCAACGGGGACTATGCAGTACAAGGAACAGCTAGTGGCTTCTTCTTGATGTATGTTGCACACATATCATCATTTCACATTTGCAAGAGAGAGAGATGCTGCTCACGGGTCAACACTGTATATGGTAGCCATTCGATAAATATGCACATGGTATATTTCCTATGCCCCTCTACCTTCAAGAGATACAAAGAGAATACATTTATTTTAAGCACAGTCTCCTGATTGAAACCCGTCTATTTTTAAAGAAAATTATTATTATGTTTTTAGTCCGTTGCTTTCAAAATAATTTTTGCAAAAAGGGCCAAAATGATGCAAGTTCAACACCATCTGGGCCCCAATTCATTGAGCAACGGAGATATGATTTTCACACTCAAAATAATGGGGATTTTTCAGCTTGCAATCATTATTAGTGAAGACTTGGAATATACATATTTGTTTATAGGACACTAATTTATAGCACTCCTTGATCTTGATCAGAATATTCAAAACAAATTATATTCTGGAAACCTGTCCTGTTCGTGCACGTTCTTCAAATAACATTTGCAAGAATAGGCCATGCTTCGCATTTTAAAACATATTTATCCATTTGAATAGCAATCGGACCATTTTTGAGAAGTACTTAAAATTGACAAGAAATGCCCCATGACATTGTGGCACAATCACCATGGACTGGTAGAGTCAAAGAATGTTTCCTATTAATGACACAAAAACCTGACCATGAGTGACACACATACTGTTGCTCCCAAGGGGATGTGTAGGCTTGACAGTCATAGCCAAATGTTCTCCATTCGTGGAACTGAATAGAACCCAATTGTGCAACATCATGTTGTTCATGAATGTTTCATGACCTTACTGTGCTCAGCCCTCGATATGGAGGACAACCTGCTGCTGATGGGCCTCATTGCGGCCAGATTCCTGAAAGTATTCTGGAGTCTGAGGAATAACCAGACTTACTAACCTCTCTCAACCCAAATGTTAAAGTGAAGCCTGCGAGGGGAAAGGCCCCAGTTGATGCTCCTTTCATATTTGATCCTCAGCTTCTGGGGCAGTATATGGGTGACAGACAATATCAGGTGGCGGTGCCACAGGAATTGCCCCGTAGTAGCAACAGTGGGTCATCGGAATTTAAGCCAAGAATGCCACCTCTGTTGGCAGAATGGATTCAATTGCTGCATCTCTCATTTGACTAATCATTTATGGTATGCTTCTGGTACCCAAACCTCAACATATCTCAGAGCTACTTGTAAGAAAGGGGCAATGTTGGGGTAGTAATAGCCAAAATATACAAAGTACACTGTTCCAAAAATTATGTATCATCCTAGGGGACGACTGGTCTCAGGAGCAAGAGCCCTCAAGCATCACAATGGATGAGTAGTATCATCATCGGGAAATGCTCCACACCAAGCTGGCGCTGCAATGCCTGGTGGGCACCCCAAGCGGGGGCTCTAGACCATATTCATATAATCAAGATTAATTAAAATCTGTTATATAGTCAAAAAGGTGCTTTGTTCAAGCAACAGTGCAACAAAAGAGGTCGGAAAAAATTAATTAAAATTGGTTATACATCTCCCAAATAACATCATAACTTTTAATCAGTGTAGTGAAGATGAAGACCAAGGTTAAAAACAAAAATTGAAAGTCATATATCGAGTGTAATGCTCGTGGTACTTTCACATAATACTAAGGGCTCCAAATGTTTTTTGACCATATTACTATATTCAGTGTCTATCTGAGTCCTAGGAACGCGCTTCCCAGGGGGCCCTTTCTCAAATTTGGGGATGGTAAGCCCATTTACACATATTCAGTTTGGACCCATCACTTGTTTTATATAGATGTTCATTTGTTTGAGCACCACTAACCACTTCCTGGGTTCTTTTGGTGTACTGTTTATTTATATGTTTATGTTCTAGGGTGACCTGATGTAACCAAGTGTACTTAAATGTAAGTTACTGGTTTTTCTACCTTATTAGAGGTGGCTTTTCTTTTATACTATGTTAAGAGGTTATTTTTGGTCCTGATGAAGCGTCAATGGATCCGGATGGACTGACAGACGCGAAACATGTTGACCTGTTCCTAAAGGCCCTTAAAAACATTTGGAGCCCTTAGTATTATGTGAAAGTACCACGAGCATTACACTCGATATATGACTTTCAATTTTTGTTTTTAACCTTGGTCTTCATCTTCACTACACTGATTAAAAGGTATGATGTTGTTTGGGAGATGTATAACCAATTTTAATTAATTTTTTCCGACCTCTTTTGTTGCACTGTTGGTTGAACAAAGCACCTTTTTGACTATATAACAGATTTTAATTAATCTTGATTATATGAATATGGTCTAGAGCCCCCGCTTGGGGTGCCCACCAGGCATTGCAGCGCCAGCTTGGTGTGGAGCATTTCCTGATGATGATACTACTCATCCATTGTGATGCTTGAGGGCTCTTGCTCCTGAGACCAGTGGTCCCCTAGGATGATACATAATTTTTGGAACAGTGTACTTTGTATATTTTGACTATAGTTTGGGAGATTGTACACTGGACCACTTAACCTCCCGGTCCCTCCTTCAATTTGTTTTACGAGAGGGGTAGTAATAGCACCATAGCTTAGGTCTTTTCTTATCACTTCAGAAAGGGATCTAAAGTCTACTATCACCAAGAATCTAATGAATTATAAATTGCATTAAATGCTTAGGTCCATCACCACCATGCTTGCTAGCAAGGGTGACCTGATGGCCAAGAAGTGGACACCATCTTGGAGAACACACAAGACAAAGTGTGCACAAGATAGTTCACTTCATGTCGCTGATGGAGCAACAATATAAATTATAATACATTCCGGATTATGTATGGATTGAAGGTTTTAGTTTCTGGCATGCACAATACATTGTGGTTCATTATAACTCTGTTAATGTTGCTTATCTATGTTTAGCACTTCACAAGTGACAACAGTACAGCATTCCCTGGCTATAAGCACAATTACTCTGCTAACATGAAATAGGAAGCTTCAGTATTCCTTCTTCTGTCTCCAAACTTGCATCTGCCTGGTTGCTTGGTTTGTTCTTATTCTTATTGTTCTTCCATGCCCTCTCTCCCAATTTACTTTCTTCTGGCCTTTGTCTATCTATCAGCATGTGCCTCTCTTTTATCTATTGCCTCTCACATTCTTTATTTCACTCCCATCTCTTTCTCATGGTTTTAGCTTGGCTCTCCTAGACATTGTGGGGGTTATTACAACTTTGGAGGAGGTGTTAATCCGTCCCAAAAGTGACAGTAAAGTGACGGATATACCACCAGCCGTATTACGAATCCATTATATCCTATGGAACTCATAATACGGCTGGTGGTATATCCGTCACTTTACCGTCACTTTTGGGACGGATTAACACCTCCTCCAAAGTTGTAATAACCCCCTGTGTCTCTTAACTATTCAGACTCACCTTACCCCTTTCCTTCTCCAAAATGTCTGTAACTCTTGATTTTCTTCAGTTCCTGACCGTCTTCAGTCCCTCTTGTCTCTACCATACTACGTCCTCTTTGGAACCCCAGTTCCTCTTCTAACTCTTGCATCTCCCCAGGCGCCACACTCTTCTAATTTTCAGCCCTGTCCCATTCAAGACTCTCGGAAGTAATTTTCCTCTCCCAAATTATATCTGGCCCTCGACCTTTGTCCTGGTCCGAAATGTAGTCATCTTTCCTTTCTGTAGTTTGGCCTTTATGTGCCGGCACCAACCCTCTCTCCCACAGTAAAAGAAAGAGTTTGCTGTCATTCAGAAATTAACAGATATAAGGTGCACCTAAGAAAACACACCTTCTCAGTCTCTGTGGCACGTACACATGCAGCTGTGGATAACACACTCACCTTCCGAGTTGGAATTTGGGTAGCTGTGTGGAGAAAAGGGGCACTGGCAAGGCTGGTAATGCCACGTACAGTTCACATTCCCCGAGTATACGTAGCTGCTGCTGGTGCCAACCTTCTTGTGGGTGTTTTCATAGTCACAGTACACAGCTGAAAGTAAAGTAAGGAAATAATGTAAGCTAGTGCCTATCTTGACCTCACCTTTCCACAATACACAAAGGAGTAACTGCAAAGTTTTTCCAACACGTTTGACCTAACAAATGTTGGAAAAACCTGCAGGTGTGTTCGAGGTCCTTGATGCAGCCACAACCTTTCAAGTGGCTAATGTGGATTAAATCTTAGTATGATTGAATTTAATTAGTAGTATATTTTCTCTCTAGTGAATGTGCGGAAGAAAGATATTGCATTTTTGCCTATACGCAGATTGCATCAGGTACATTTGCACATGTCCAAAATTAGCCTCAGTTACAAAAATGCAAAAGCTGTGCAAAATGTGATATTCTAACTATGTTTGTGTTACAAGAAATTAAGCTACAGAATGAATTGTGTCATTTTTGCAGACGCACTAGGTACATAATTGCAGGACAAAATTTAAAAAAGAATATCTATCTATCTATCTATCTATCTATCTATCTATCTATCTATCTATCTATCTATCTATCTTAGGACACACATTTGCAGATGTGCAGAGTGTAATATACAATTTCTTTACTATTGTTTTTGAGTGTGGGGACTGGCCAATACTCACAAGAGATGAAGCCTGAGTTATTATTGCCCCCCACCCTCAACACAGTAGATATGAATAGCACATTATACTCTGAGCATCTGCATATATGATTTAAGCCATTGCATTTGTTCACACGTATTTGATTTAACAAAATATGTTTAGCCAAAACAAGGATGAAAGGGTTTTAATGTGTGCAGCAATATACAATCAAACTGAAGAGAGGTTCTAATTATAAAACGTTGTTTCCCTCTATAAAGTAATTGTTACATGAGCTCTGTGAGGCAATAAACTGTTTATATGTCACTTTTACTGTAATAATAAACCTGAATTTGACCTTTGCACTGTCGTAATAAAGGTATGAATGTGCTTTAATTCCTACGGTTGCTCTAAATAATGTGTTATTGGGCCACATTTTCATTGCCGTTTTATAAATATATGCAGATGTACACTGTGTAATATGTTCTTTATTACTGTTTTTCTGTGTGGGTGGTCCATGACTCGTGAGTGGCGAAGACTAGGGTAGTTGATGTCCCTACAGCGAGAGCGGTAATAAATAGGATTACACTCTGCATAGATGCATATATAGTTTATGCCATGGCGTATTTGATATGCATGTGTTTAAAAAAAGATATTTAAACAAAACCTTGAAGCAATTTCTTAAATTTGTGCACTGAGGTAAGTGACATCGAAGAGCAGGGTTATTTCCCCATGCAAAATCATTGTAGCATGTAATTTGTGAGGCAGTAAACAGTGTTTTCTTATGTTAGTCCTGCTGTGTTGTACAATAAAATAATCTGAATTTTGCACTGTAGTTGTGGGCGTTTGACTAAGGGGAAGGAGAAGCGTGTGACTGAAAAAGAATGACCAATGGTTCTGGATTAAGTTGAAAAGTTGAGGTTTTTGGACCAAGTCCAAAGATAGAAACATCCGATCTAAGTACAGAAATATAAGCTTCAAACGTCTATTGTCTTGACAAAGTCAAGGAATCAGAGTGTTGGAGTAGGGAAGTAATATGGCTCTGATTGCTAGAGCATCAACTGGTGCATTTTTACTTAAATGAAAGAAATGAACGGACCTATAATAACTAAGAAGGCAGGTGCAGGGAGGACAGAACACTTTTGACAAATTTGAAGGATAAACGCTCAGCAGAAAATGAAATATATATATATATTTCCGTTAAGAGTCAGAGAATATGAATTTTATACCAAGGGCCTCATAAAGACTGTCGTGGTTTTAAAATGGGCCTTTACAGGGAGCTACCAGCCCCACTGGAATGACACATTGTGGTGCATCAAGCAGTCAAAATCTACAGATGAAACACGGGGAAAAACTTGCAGGAATCGTCATGGAAACACCAGTTTTTACATGATGTTCTGTACATTTTCAGAACATAGGGAATTTCCACCCCCGGAGTTACTGATTTAGCATTAAATGTGGGTGGAAATTCGGATCGATTCCGCCCCACTCAGAATCCAATTATAAGTGGAAGAATACATGGGTGGTAACAAAGTGGATGATTTATGCATTAGGGATAACTGGAAAGATAGGTGTGTTTGTATTTAAATGATTGATGTACGTGTACAATGAAGGAACCTGGATCCATCAATTCTAAGAGAAAAAATAAACATATGTGCACTAAGACATATGTATCAGAACCAACTGCAAAGGTAAATATTTTTGAACTAAGAAACGAGAAGGACATCTCTGTAATTAAAGGTCCGAGGCATTCTTACTCATAGATATGAATGATGTGCCTGTATTAAGATTAAGGATCGATGTGCCCGCAGTTTTGAGGAAGAATAAAAATGTTTCTGGTGAATGAAAGTCTGTATTCTACTAAAAGAAAGTATGTCTGGATTACCAATAAGCAATGCATCATGACTAAAAGGAAGGATGAATTTGTCTGGCCTAACAACAAGAACTAATGTATCTGTCTTAGTGGTTGTTTGATGGATGCATCTTCTCTATCTGTGGACCACCAGTTGTACCTTGACTAAGGATGGGTGTGTGTGCCTGTCCTAATTTTGATGGTGTGGATACGAAGAACAATGAATACACCTTTGCTTAGAACAAGAGTAGGCGTGTCAGCCTAGAGTAAAGACAGAAATGTAAATGTATCCCTGCTAAACTGATGGATGACTTAAGAGGAAGTATAAATACCCCTTCACTAGCAGGAGGTAGTAAGACATCTACATTGTAAGGATGGATATAAAAGTTTGTAGTAAAAGTAAATATATCTGTTTCTGCATTAGGAGGATGGATGCAGTCATCTGTGCCAAGTAGAAGATTAGAGGCATATGTGCTAAAGATTGCTACTGGGGCTGTGTGAGGTTTTTATTATCCAGGAATACTGTAGTCTTGTGGCGTTACTGGTATCTGTATCTTGCCGCTTCCTCCTTTTCATATGGCAATCAACAAATTTATGTTAGAATGTAGAGGAACAAATTTTGCCGTACAACAGTTTGCATGTAGGACATTGACTACATTCTGTCCTTGAGGTAAGTACACATATGTAGACGTAGTCTTAGTATCCTTAACTCCACACTGACTGCCCTTGAAGGTACATGTCATCAAAGTACATAGATGCAGAGTTAAGAATAGTAAATCTACTTTTATGCACACTTACCTTTACAATATAGCGAGAGTTGATATTCTGCTCTCCATATTGTTGTAGGATTATATATATCTTTTTTAAAAATATTTTTATTGATTTTCAATGTTAATCAGTTCTCATAATTGCACTTACATTGATAGATTATAATTGTACTGTTATAAAACATACATTCAAAACTAACAATAAAAACTTAACTTAGGTCTAGATGTGATATTCAAAATGTGTTTGACCACAGCGCCTGGGCGATGGGTTGGGTGTGGCCTTTCCTGCTAGAGTACATTTTATTATGGTGGTGGTGAAGGGGGGAATCCGGGCCGGCGTACAATTCTGGCTCGTGACGCAGTGGCGCTTGCTGGCCCTATTCTAATTATATTGTCAATCCTCGTTAGTAGCTATATGTTGTGGCGAGTTGGGGGGGATGTGGGATTGGAGACACTTCCAGACTTTCTTGTGTAGTTGCTTTTCTTGTTTGATTGTAATGGAGGTCGTCGGGTAAGTGGTCGTTTTATCTCGCGGGTGGTACTCGGTCGAGCTCATGGCGGCCTATCGTCGTTTTTGGCCTCTAGTCTGCTTACTATTGTGTCCCAGGCTTCGCAACCTGTGTGTTGTTGGCCCTCCCTTGCTAGTTTACGTAGTACTAGAGATTCTGTGCAGGACCATCGCAATGTCATGTCATGCCAGGTTTTCATATCTGGAGCTGTGGGCACTTTCCAGTTCATAGCTATCAGTCTTTTATACATCACGTATGCTAGATCTATGAATTTGTGTAAATGCCTATGTTTCTTTTCTCTCGATCTCAGAGCCAGCAGACAAGATTTGGGATCAACTGTGAGCGCTAGGCCAGTCAGCTCTGATACCTCTTCTACTACTCCACTCCATTTCCTATTCACTTCGGGGCAGTCCCAGACCATGTGATAAAAATTTGCCATTGGCGCGTTGCATCTAGGGCAGGTTGGGTCCGAGCTGGGGAACATGCGTTTAATCCTGGCTGGTGAAAGGTAAGTTTGGTGTGTATAATTAAATTGTGTATAGCGAAATCTGGGGTTTCTGTTGTAGGATTATATTAAGTACTCAGGCCCATATTTATACTTTTTGACGCAAAACTGCGCTAACGCAGTTTTGCGTCAAAAAAATTAGCGCTGGCTAACGCCATTCTGAAGCACCATGCGGGCGCCGTATTTATTGAATGACGTTAGCCGGCGTTAGCCGCCGGCGCCGTCTGGTGTGCGTTAAAAAAAACGACGTACACCAGGCAGCGCCGGCGTAGGGGGATATGGGGCTTGGGCGTCAAGAAATGGGGCAAGTCAGGTTGAAGCAATTTTTTCGCCTCAACCCGATTTGCGCCATTTTTTTTCACTCCCAACCCCCATAGAAATGACTCCTGTCTTAGCAAAGACAGGAGTCATGCCCCCTTGCCCAATGGCCATGCCCAGGGGACGTCTGTCCCCTGGGCATGGTCATTGGGCATAGTTGTATGTAGGGGGGCACAAATCAGGCCCCCCTATGCCACAAAAAAAAAAAAAAAAAAAAACACTTACCTGAACTTACCTTAATGTCCCTGGGATGGGTCCCTCCAGCCTTGGGTGTCCTCCTGGGGTGGGCAAGGGTGACAGGGGGGGGTCCCTGGGGGCATGGGAGGGCACCTCTGGGCTCCTTCAGAGCCCACAGGTCCCTTAACGCCTGCCTTTTGCAGGTGCTAAAAAACGGCACAAAAGCGGCCGTACGTCATTTTTTTTGACCCGCCCACTCCCGGGCGTGAATTTTACCCGGGAGTATAAATCCGACGCACATGCCTCGGAGTCGTTTTTGACGTGAACGCCTACCTTGCATCTCATTAACGCAAAGTAGGTGTCCACGCTAAAAAATGACGCAAACTCCATGGACTTTGGCGCTAGACGCGTCTAACGCCAAAGTACATATATTCATCCTCCTTAAGCAATCTTTGATCAAGACAAAGTTTCAAGAATTTATTAATTTTATTTTTATTTTTATTTTTATTTTATTGAGAGAGCAGGTATAGGGTTAGTCTCAATCTGCTCATAGCATTCAGAATCACTAAGCTGTCTAATGATTTCCGATTCATAATCTGCAATATTCATGACCACAATATTGCCGCCCTTATCGCCCTTAATAAAATTAATAAATTCTTGAAACTTTGTCTTGATCAAAGATTGCTTAAGGAGGATGAATATATGTACTTACGGGTTTTCAGACCCAGATATCCTTGTCTTTACACGTTGCCTAAAATTCACAAAGACTCTCGCTCGCCTCCTGGCAGACCCATTGTATCTGGAATGGGTGGCCCGACTGAAAAATTATCAGAGTATGTAGATATTTTTCTACAGCCTTTTGTCACCAATCTTCCTTCCTATATAAAGGATACCAAACACATCTTAGGTATACTTGGTGATATTGCTTGGGAACAGGGTATGAAGTTAGTAACTTTGGATGTGACTTCACTGTATACTAGTATTGAGCACGATTTAGGCATGATAGCGTTACGTTATTTTTTACATAACCAATCAGCTAGCCTATACGAACACACTACGATGATCTTAGATATGATTAGGTTAATTCTGGATAACAATTTTTTTCTCTTTAAGAGTGAATGGTTTCGACAAAAAAGGGGTGTTGCAATGGGATCCCGCTTCTCACCAGCTTATGCGAATCTTTTTATGGGTTACCTCGAACATAAATGGATATGGGGGCCTGATGCAAAGACCTGGAACTCTAGTATACTTTTTTGGGGTCGATATATCGATGACTGTCTCATGATATGGACAGGGGACCTCATCCAATTGAATGAGTTTGTGAATTTTCTAAACTCGAACCATTTTAATATAAGGTTCACATGGGATTATAGTGAAACTTGTATATCCTTTTTGGATGTTGAACTTTTCATCTGCAACAAGAAGATCGAAAGTCGTTTGTTTAGAAAGAGTACAGCCTGCAATTCCATTCTGCATGCCAGCAGTGCCCATCCGAAACACCAAATTCATTCCATTCCCTATGGTGAAATGGTACGTGCCAGAAGGAATTGCAGCATTGATATCGACTTTATCAATACCATTCAAGATATGTCTTCTAGATTTGAGCTTCGGGGTTACCCTACAGATACTGTGACCAAAGCACGCAATAGAGTCGGTCGTTTATCCCGGACTGACACTTTGAGAAACAGGGATAAAGTATCTGATAACAAAATAAGATGTATAGTTGATTACACTCCGGCTTCATCAGCCCTGCGTAACAGTATGAAGAAATATTGGCATATATTACGGGCTGATATAACTCTGAAGGGTTTACTATCTGAATCACCAATGTTCACTTACCGTAGGGGTAGAACCCTTAAAAATATTTTGTGTCCGAGCTATCCTACAAAATTGCAACAGGAGAATTGGCTCTCAATCCACAGCAAGGGTTTCTTTAAGTGTGGTCGATGTGGAATGTGCAGGTTGAGTAGATCGGGGATCTCATCTTTTGAGAGTATGACGGGTGAGAAATTTCATATCAACACCCACATAACATGTGATAGTTGTTTCGTGATTTACATGATTATTTGCAAATGTGGTCTATACTATATTGGTAGTACAATTAGACCCCTGAAAGTGAGAATCAGTGAGCATTATAGGGCTTTGAAATATCTTGATGAACGCTATCCCATTGTTACACACATGAGTCAGTGTTCTAGACAGACTAATGTACAGAACTTTGAATTCTTTGGTTTTGATTTGGTATATGCAAACTCTCGTGGTGGAAATAGAGAGTTACAACTAAGAAAGAGGGAATGCCTATGGATTCTTAAACTTAGAGCTGTGGAAACAGGACTTAATTCGAACTACGAAATGGAGTATTTCTTGGATTAGGCACCTAATGAAAAATAAAAATTGTTGTGTTGTATTATTAATTATTGAACTGTGGAATATGAATAATACTTTCAAATATTTGCAGTATACAATAATACATCTTTATGACATCTAGTACTTTATTTATATTTGTATAAGATGCTATTCCCAACATGTCTTTGTTTTAAACTTTATGATTTTCTTTATTATGTAGTCAATTAGATTGTAATACCTCACATCCTGAACTGTGAGGTGGGCACTATGGCGCGGACGTGCGTTTGACTACAAAAGGATGGCTACAGCCTTTTTGATTAGCTACTTTCTGTTATTATAAAATTACGTATTCAATTATTGTTACTGCTTTTTCTAAATTTCAGGGTTAATTGTTGTTCGTTCATAGTACCTTACACTAATAAGAGCTTTGTTTTGTTATACAGGGACAATATGTTGTCTAATGTTAGTGTGGTGAACGCATTATAACATTAGTTAACATACAGGCGTCTTACTCTAAGATGGTGCCCGTGCACCGCCGGAGGTCAGCGGTAGTGCTGTTTGATCTGCGGTCGCGCTGTGATTGACACGCGCGTACCGGCATGCTCTAATAGCGTTTACTAATGGCGGCAGTGGTAAACGCTTATCGGGTAAACGTGGAACCGAATATTCGGACTCCTGGTCTTTGAGAAATTCATTTGGGTGAGTTTGAGAGGGGCATTATTATTGTAATTAAACCCTTTTTGTCTGAAGTGGCGGTGGTTTTAGTGCTATATTTGATTATTTCAGGCTTTGAATATATTCGTGGGCTATATGCTTTGATTACAGTAGATTGCGACGTACGGGTAGGTGATTCGAGTGTATTGCACTTTGGGTTTTGGTGGTGTACATATAATTCTATTTTGTTTTTGATTAACTTCTTACATTGTAATTTTGGCACTAATTACATTTTTTCTGCACAACAGTGTTTTTCTAAACGCTTAGTGGTTGGTGTATTTGAATCATTTTTTAGAGTGTCAGCGAGGTATGTTTTCTTGGATTTGGATAATTTTAAGTGATGATATGGGGACAAACACACTGTTTTGGTTGGTGGTTATAGCCACTTGTTAACACTGATAATTACTCATGGATATTCACCATTTTGTAGTCATTCGCACTTTTGTGTTGTGGTTGATCACTTTCACTTTTCGGATGTGATGGTTTAATTATCAATTTGTACATATATGAAACATATAATTATAAAGTGGTCTATACATAACTGTTATTGATACAAACTTTTGGTTAATATTGAGATTTGGGAGATACCTATTTTCAGTTGTCTTTACAATATACATGGATGTTCTCTCTTGTAATTATTTTGTTTCCAATGTGTAAATGTCGCTTTTTGTTATGTTTTATAGCCTTGAAAAAGTCAAAGGGAGTATACTCCCCACGACGAAACACGTGTTGGCTGTTCTTCGTGGCTGTAGCTCTTTTCCCTTTATTTTGAATGATGGATTCCTTATGCTGCCTTTCGCCATATTAAAGACGGACTGACTGTGTTTACTGGATCATTGTGTTTTTTTATCTATATTGTTTTTTATCTATTATGTATTGTTGGATTGTGTATTTCCAAAAATGTAATGGCTAGTTTATTGCTATAGAGTGCCTAGGTCCTTTTACTTATACTTTGAAACTGTGTTGTGCTGGTAAGCTGTGAGCAGGGCAGGCTTTAGCGCTGGTGGTGTCCAATCAGACAATCATTTTTGGCACCCTCACCATGACCTCCTCCTCTTCGGATTATCTCACTACCACTTGGCAAAAGTTCCTCTCATTTCTCCATAGCCCCTCTCTCCCATACATTTAGGCCCGTATTTATACTTTTTTTGCGCCGCATTTGCGTCGTTTTTTGACGCAAAAATGGCGCAAACTTGCAAAATACCATTGTATTTTGTAGGTTTGCGCCGTTTTGCGTCAAAAAGCGGCGCAAATGCGGCGCAAAAAAAGTATAAATACGGGCCCTAATTTGTTCTAAAGCACTGGTAAAGTCTGACTTTACTAATAAGAATGTCCCACCCCTCCAGGTCATCGCCCAGTGCAGCCGCACCAGTCGCAATGCTCTAAAGCCAGCCCTGATTGTGAGCATTTTGTATGCAAGAATGTCCCTTTCTTAGCTTTACCTTGCAAACAAATCAACACAAACACTTGAGAAAAAGCACTTGTGAAATTCCTGATTTTGAAGCGCAAACACCCCTCTCACCAACATATGTGTACTTTTTGTGGGTATCATAGTTTTTCATGAATTATGTGTAAACTAGGCAACTTCAGACGATCAAAATGATGCAATTGTTTGCACTAAAAAGAAGGATAAATAAAAAAAAATATGGTAATAGGAATAATAAATACATCTGCCCTAAGACAATGGTGAGAATTGGCTCTAAATAAAAGAAAGGATGCATATTTCTGCACTAAAAATATGGATGGGTGTATCTGTACAAAACACAGACAAAAAAAAATGATACACCTGCAGTGAGAGGGTACGTGGGTGTTTAGGTAAAAAAACATTTGTAAGAAGAACAAATCTCTACAACAAGGATGGAAGGTATGCTTATACTCATTTGGTAGGTGCAGAGATATATACAAGGCACATATGCCGACATAGTGACCTGTGGACTAAGTGAAAGGATATCTGCAAATTGGAGGTGACGTCAGTTTCATCCCAATATTGATACTTACGACAGAAATCAGGTCTTCTCCAGTCAATGCAGACCCCTTTGTCCAAGCACTTCTTAGCGTAGGCAGCAATCGCATCACACAAGCACTCGCAGTCACCACCAGAGTCACAGCCACAGGCATCATGCAGGCAGGCCTCATAATATGGTCCTTGGTATTCCTGCGAGAACATAATGCAAGCTTCATTACAGACACAGATTCGGAAAGGGAGAAAAGAATAGCATTCTGTTGATAGGATTGTAGTGGGTAAGAATCAATAAGGAGGCCGCAATTGCAATGCACATTGTCAGTGTACTCACATCTACTCGTGGATCAATGTCCCTTATAAAGCGAAGAACAGCCATCTTTGTAGTGCACACTGTGTCACTGAACTAACATCTACCCTTAGATCACTGTGCCTCATACTGCGAGGCAGGGTCACCTTCGCAGTGCACACTGGGTCACTAAAATTGCACTGCACAATTTAGATCATCATGCTTCTTGATTTTCCACACTGAATCACCTTGACATAGGCCAATAAACTCCTTAAATTGATAGTGGGTCACTTGGTCCTGCGTGTATGCTCACTGTGGTTTAAGGGTCCAGTGGTAGAAGTGGGTGGGATCTTAAGGGCATGTCACACCCATACTCTTTTAATTTAGGAAAAACAATTCCCCCACTTTTTATGAAAAGGCAACCCTCCCAGGAAGTTTAATGCCCAGAGCTGAAATGCTTCAACTGAAGCGTAAGGCAGGGATTCTTCTGTGCCATGAAACCAAGGGAGGGGTAGACTGCTAAAGAAGCTTTCTTGCCAGGGTGCCTGCTTCACTTAAAGAAATGTAAATGTGTGCCACTGGTCAATCTGCAAATGTAAAGGGTGCTTGGCTTTATTCACTCGAAGCTCCCTGTTGAAACAGATCTATTCTTTTTAAGTGGCATTGCAAGGGAATTTCCAACTGAGCTGTGACTTATGTGCTTTTAAAGAACAGGTCTACACATAATTGCACTAGGTAAAGCTTGGGTATTACTAAAATCTATATTTCGGAAGTCCTTTTTATCTTAAGCCTTTTTATTCATTTTATAGCAGCCTTTTTCTTACTGTTTGTAATGCAAGTTTAAAATAATGACAAATATTCACTGTAGTATGCGTCACAGACTTGGAACTCGTGGCACTAAACATGCACAGGTCAGTACTCTCCACTTCACCAACCAGGGTTCAATTTGGTGGCTTTCTAGTTACATACACAATCCCATGCAGTGCACTAACTATTAGAGGTTTCATAATGTATGATAGTTCATTTCCCACTGATTAACTTAACTTGCAATTATTTTTCATTTAAGTTGTGAGTTATGTCATATGTAATTAAGGGAAGCTGATAGACCGAAAAAAGTTACAGAATACTTTCTTTAGCCATGCCTTTGTCACTGCCCCCACGTTAACTCACCCCGCCCCCATGTGCTTGCAGCATCACAGTTCCTATACCTGTTTTTCATGCACTTCCACCACTGGTCCCAAAGCGCGATTGTACACTTTCCAATGAGATGTGAGGCTTCATTTAATGACTGCAGTTTGGGTACTGCCCCCACTCAAAGTGTACTAATACTAGCTACAAAGTTGTTCTGTTGAGCAAATTAGGCATTAAACGTAACCATCAGAGACTTGTACTGAAGTAAATCGGTAGATGGCTGGCCACAAATTTGATTTCCACGTATGCAAATGGAATTCACAAAGATTTGTTCAAGTGTTTTTCGATGATGTTCCAGCAATCTCCACAGGTTCTTCAGTGCGAGTCTGTGAATTATTAATAACATCCCTAGTTTAAATTTGAAAATCAACAGCATCGATTCTATTTAATTTGCTTATGGTAAAATCTTTCTAAGTCAGGGGCGCTCTCTGAGTATTTTCTCTGCCCTGTTGCTGTAAGCACACTTTGTATCTGGAGGTGTAGCAACGACTAACCAAGGAACCACACATTTTTGTCTTGAAGCTAACCATGCTGTGGTAGTACAATCCTCACCAAGCTATGACAGGGTGCGAAGATGTTGCTGTTGATTACAGCACAGTTCTTTTGTGCCCAGGCACTGCGATATGGGTTTTTGCTGCATGGGTCCACAATAAAGTTCACATCGCCACACAATGGGTTCTCCTTCCAGCTGTTGACAAAAGCCAGCATGTTGGGGGCCACGTACTTGCTGCGGGTCTCATAGTCGTCCTTTTGGTTCCCATTGTAGTTACCGCAAAGTCCACAAACGTTGGCCTAATGGAAAAGCAACATTGGATCAGAAGATTAGGGAGACTCAAGTTGGATCTGGATTGGTGTGCTAAAGCTTGGTCCAATAACAGACAGAGGTTTGCCATCTTTTGGTCTTCCAGGCTAACCCGGACCACCATCTGCTGTCTATGTAATAAGCTACAGTTTATGGTGGGAGTCTCACTGCCACTTTTAGCCTGCTGTCCAGGTATCCTCGTCACTGCTTATGATTGTTTTTTAACTATCTGTGTATTTTTTAATTACCCGTGCTAACAAAACTATGGGCCTCATTTCGAGTTTAGCGGATGGGAAAGCCCATCTGTCAAACTCCCGACAGGGTGGCTGACACCTACGCGTTGACCTCCCTGCATGAGTCATTATGAGTTTCCCGCTAGGTTGAAGAGTGGAAACCTGAGTTTCCACCCGCCAGCCTAGCGGGCAACAGGCTACAGCATTGTCTCCGGCTCCTAATCGAGCCGGCGGCAATGCTGTAGCTAGCAGGGTGCTGGGCAGGGGACACCTGCACCTGTTCTCCACGAGCCTTATCATGGTGGTGTCACCACCATGAAAAGGCAGGTGGAGAACAAGGTTGTAATCTTCAGGGCTTTGCTGCTTGCAGCGCTGTCCTGGTGGATTACAATCTCTACCACTGCAAGGCCACCGGGATCCATGATCCTGGTGGAGCTGGCAGTTACCTGGCAGTCTGACCGCCGGGGTTGTAATGTGGTGGTTGGACCACCACCGCGAGTGTGGTGGTCTTAAGACCGCCACACTCGTAATGACCCCCTATGTATCCAACTGTTAGGGCCACAGTAGGAAACAACAGTGTTCCAAGACTCTCCTCAGGCCCTTGTGCCTAAATCATGCAGTCGAGAAGAAGAAATATGGTGAGCAAGATGCTGGTACTATTCTTTGACACCCACAGACCAACAAGCTTACCAAGTAGTAGCATCTGTGATGACAGAGATAATGAGCCCGCCAGTTAATGATAAGCCCACAGACTGGTTGAACCAGAAGACACTTGCTTACAATACTAGCCAAGTGGAAGGCTTTTCACCAAGGGCTGAAGCAATTCACCAGATTCCATTGATATCCATGTGCTGACAATGTCTGATGCTTTACTCAGGTTGTCAGCTGACTCGAGTGTAGACATTTTGGCAAATTTCACTCTGCACAACTACCACATACATACATAAATGCATACAAACATACTCACATACATACATGCCAGCTAGCTTGGATTTCCAGGTGATTATCTTCTGGGGAACCTCAAGCGGTTCATCATTGGGCTATCCACTATGATTGAACTGCTCACTTAAGTTCAGGGCATATGAGTGGAGTGAAGAAAGGTGGGATTTCCCTAAAATATTTTCTTGGAAGGCCTTATCTTCTGTTTATGGTTACGTATTCTGATTTGACACCTGGGGGCTAGACCTACTTAGCTAAACTTCACATTTATTTCCTAGGAGATCTTTGAGAAGTACCCCCACGTCCCACATCAATCATATTTACCGTGCCAAGTTTGAAGAGCTTGATGAACAAATTCATGTTCTTGTTCCACAGAAGAGAGATGATGAACTTGTTCGGGATAAAGATGTCAAAGGTCATGAACAGATTGTTTTTTTCCACTCGGATATTTGGGTCATGGACATTTGGGATGATCGTGTACTGCTCATCTGAAAGCTGAATAACCGTGGCCTATAAAGGGAGTAAGCATCAAGTAAGATTCCTCAAGGAAAATAAAAAAACATTTTTTCAAAGAAAGCAATTGGAGTATTGGTCCTATAGCGCGTAAGGAAGAGGAATGGAAATCAAGTGTAAACCATTTGGAGGGGAGTTAATGAAGATAATCTATTACAGTATACAAAGGGATGATGTTTGCATGCATGATCATTGCGCTCTAAGATCAGTTTGTAGAGTGTCACCAGGCACAACTGGTTTCGCTCTAGTGCCTAAATCAGGTACCTGTTCTGCTGTACTTCCAGAGTGTTGGAACTGTCTCCTTCTAATGTTAGAGAGATGGGTGCACTAAGCCAAATTTCTGAGTGTAAATCTTGCACTGTACTAAGTTCACCACTAGGAACTTGTATGCTGTTGTGTCAATGGAGGACTCTTGCTGCACTAGTATCATCGTGCATAACTGGCGATGTTTTGGCCAGCAGTTACCGGTGAACCATTGGACTGCACAGGGCATCGTACCATAGAATATATCACTCTTATATATCTGAATGTGAGTGGGAATGTGGCAGGGAAGAATAAGCTTACTGACAGCAGTGACGTTACTTACCCCGATGGAAATCCGGATGGCCCTGGAGCAGGTGACGCCCAACCTTCCACAAATGACATTTTCTGTCACAATTTTAAAGGAGGAGAGAGAGTTGTTCACACCACAGCTGTCCTAGAAGATCAAAGACATGCATATGTCATTAGAGGTCAGAGTGATGTGTGCATGTATGCATGTATGTGTGTATTTATTGCTGTATGTGGCATTTGCATACTGCCAGTGCTTAATTTGTGAATAAAAATGTGCTGGTGCTCAAATCCCTCCTCTTAAACATGCGGCTGCTGCATTTAAATGTGCCAACACTGAACACCGAGGCAGCGTAATTCTGAAGCCATCTCGGGAATCTTCAATCCATTTAAAGCCACTCCTTGCCCCTGAGCTCACTCTGGCACCTTTCTGCTTTTTACCTTTGTGACGCCTTTTCGTTTTTCTCTTCCTCTGTCTTTCCCATATGTGTCTTTTGCTGGTAGCAAATGTTTGAGGCAGAAGAGTAAGCGCCATCCCTCAAAAATAAGTGCCGGTGCTCAGCACCGGAAACAATAAGCACAAATTAAGCACTGCATACTGCAAACCTAGCCGAAAGGCAGCTGAGTGCTGCACAGGGATAAAGGCAAAGATACAGTCAAGAAGTGATTGCGGTTAGCTGGATTCTGAAAAGGGAGGAGGACTGTCACTGTGTTGTGACGTGGTGTTCTTTAATGAGGTGTGTCTTCAACTCTTTCCTAAAATAGAGCACAGCATGAAAGAAAATTCATAGAGTAAAACAGAACAGAAGTCTGTCGTATTTTAAGGGTGAATGTACGAGGTAAGCTATACCATCAAAATGATATCTTGTTAACCACACATATACTTGTAAATATACATAAATTTTGAATAAATGTGCAGTCCAACAGTGTGATTCAATTCCCTTTTCCATTTTTGTTGATGAGAGCCAGAAAGGATTTCATAATTGATCAAAGAGGCAATTCATTCTGCGGTGTTCACCAAATAACTAATATGTTTATATGTAGGGATACCTCAGCTGAGTGTTTTTTTTTTATAAAAACACACTGAACTGACCCATAACTAGGATTTCCAAGGTACAGGGAGGCAAGAAATTTTCCAGCATCACAGAACTTGGTCAAATGACTTGGAGAGCGAGGATATGAGCCTTGTTTCCATGTCTCACAGTCTGCACTTCTAATAGACTATGCCCCCTCTCTAGTTTTACGAAAACAGAGTAATTAGATACTTTAAATATATTTAATAGTATAGGGTTAGTTGAAGTTAATTATTAAGAGTTCATAAAAGAATAATTACCCGCAAAATAATTAGTTCAGCTAAACAATAGGGTCTTCTGGCTCAAAAAATCTCCCTGTAGGCATTTAAATACCTGCACCTTGGATGCTTGGCTCAACTCAGGTTTCACTGAATCAGCCCATCTGACGAAGAAGAAAGCTGAAGCCAGAGTGATGATTTGAGCCAAGCTCTAGTTTTCTTTGGCTTACCTACTTCAACAAATTATGAAATGTTATGGAGCATCTCAGAAATGCTGCTAGAGCTGGAGGGGACTCAGTCACATTCCAGTCTGTGATACTCTATACACCAGAGGACCAAGCCCCGAAATGATGATTTTATTGAGGCACAGAATGACAACGTTCAGTGTCACAACTGGTGCCTCTGAGAATGGAATGACTTACCCTAACAGCGTCTCATTCACCTGCATGGCACTATAAGTAGAAAAACACTGAAACACCTCTGGAACCCACCCACCTTTCAGCCTTATCATCTTTCCAGCACTGCCTCTCTAGTTTTTAGACAGACATTAGATCCATAACATCCGTCCATCTTGGACATCCTCACCTATTTCAAATTCAACTGAATACGATTTTTGTTGTCGTCAGTTCTCTTCACCCACCTAAAACCTAACCTGTAGAAGAGTATTGCATGTCCCCTCAAGGTAGAAGGAGCTCGGATAAGGCATGCAACAGTTTTCTGTGACCCAATATGAGTATCGATAATGAAGTGACAATTAATGTACAGTCCGGTGATGGTGTTGCCAATCCATATGTTACCTGGGCCCAGTGAATGGCTCTCCACCTATCCTCTTCTTCCACAGTTCTTCCAGAACTCAAAACCACCCTTTGGCTGAAACCGTCTAGCTCCTGGTGATTTCCCAAAGTCATAAATACTGCACTATATCAGATTTTCCAAAATCTCAGCAAAATCATGAAAAGGCTCTAAATCTAGTATTAATTTCATCATAGGTTTGGTTAGAGATGGTTGTGGAATGCACACTACATTCATCCCAGCCCAGCATGAACTCGGTGTCCTCCTTTATTTGCACTTTTATTTCAAAGAAAACTGTTTTGAGGTCTGTCCTGTCAGAGGGTTGTGCCCTGCTCTCCAATTCACCCAAGAAAGCGGTAACTTGGAACTGGAATGCTCTACTTACCGTCACAAGGGAGTACTCGCAGTTGCCATCAAACACATATTGATGCCCATCAAAGGTGTTGATATGGCCTTCACCGTAGAGGACACAGGTGGACGCACATTTGACATTTTCTGTACACTGCCAATGCCCCCCCATACACCAACTGTTGTGGGAGAGAAAGAGCAGATGTTTGTCAGTTGACTAAGCATTTACAAGGCTAACTTGCAAGAAAGTAAAGAATGAGATTTCCACATGACTCAAAGACGCCCTAACATTAGAGAAAAATGGAGTCCTGCAACAACAGTCCTGTATTGTGAATATTGGTCCTTCCAACATGTGGCCCTTAATTACAGCTCCTTTCTCTTGCCCTCAGTATGACCACTGCCAAAGTCCTCTATTTGTACCAGCTTCAGGTTATCAATCAAAAAATGTATTGAGGCCTTGGTCTTAGCTGTACCTCAGAGTGTGCACAAATTAGGTGGTGTGACCACACCCTGTAGGTTTTTTGTATTAGCTCTCTATAGGGAGTTCACACATTAGTTTATGTGCTGGCACCTTGTAGGTTTTTTGTCTCAGGTCTACCTTATGGAGTACACGCATTAGTTGATGTCCTGGCACACTGTAGGACATATCTCATTCAAAACTGAATATAAAAGCACAATCGTATTGAGAGAAATATTGTGGTGATACCTAGACAGTTTAGCAAATGATATTGTGCTAGAATTGTGTAAAAAAAGGTATTGAATCTTTGCGTTCTCAGATTAGCTATTATCCCATATAACCAAACGTTCCCGCTTCCCTTGTTTCACTATATTGTCTTTCTCATCTGCTCCAATCTCTGTGCCTACTCTCGTGCTCGTAAAACTTGGGTAAATTAAATCGTTGTCAGACTTACTGTCGATCCATCAGCAGTTCATGTGGCCCAGGGATGAAAATAGCTGACAAATTGGAGTAAAGTGAATAAACTGAGTAAAAGGCACAAACAGTTAAAGATAATATGCATGGATTGTAAAGGACAGTTTGGACCACCAATTTAATCCACCTATCCCTTTCCTCTAGTATGTGCTCTACTGGGCTGAAACAAGGAATTCCTGAATTCTGGTGCTGATCTTGGCACAGTAACCCTACTGCATAGTTTGTATGGGCTCATCTTTCCTAGGCTGAAGTAAGGGCACTTGTGACTCTTTTCATTGTAATGTGCCTGTAATTTAAAGCTATGTATGACTGTAATATGAAATGAAGTTATAAAACTATAACACTTGGTCTCCGTGCATTATTGTGAATGATCACCTTTAGCACAGGAAATATTAATAGGATGGATGTAGAGATAGCGAGCTCGCTTCAGTCCGTTGTAATGGGCAAAGTTACCGGCAATAGCTGTGATGATTAGATGGGGGCTTACCAGCTCTGACAGTCCTTCTGCATCGCCTGCCCTGTCTTGTAAATGTGGCCACCATACTCGCAGGAGCAGCTGTCTGCTTCCACGCAGTCACCATCGAGGTCCTCGAATAGTCCACTAGGGCAAACACAGCCAGGTTCGCATCGAGTGGGAATCTGTGAAGGAAAGGATCAGACCAACAGATGAACACCATGTCAAGTAGATCTACTCAATTTTTCCTTCATTCGTAGCACGATTGATTATAGATTTTATAACACATTGAATTGCCTAGCTGCCTGTCCTGGCACTCAGAAACCCCCAAAACACATCAGTAGGGGTGAGTTACACACTGACTCAACTAGTTACAGGATGGCAGATGGACTCCCATGGAGGATCAGACGGCCCTCGGTGGTGGGTTTTACTTGAGCTCACAGCTCAGTCTTCCATTTCATAATGTTCTCAATTACTAAATGTCTGCTTATGGTGGCGACACACTGTGCTACTGCTAACAAATAGATGTGTTTGGTGACAACCAAGTATAATTTCTGTGGCAGAAAGAGTTCCATTCAGGGCTGTGGGCTCTTGGGTATGGGTGAATATGGAGGTTATTAGAATTACCTCTGTCTGGGGGCTAAGAAGCCCCACAGTCAAAAATGTGTATGTTCTTCAAGGGTGGGGTGATGACTTGAAAGACAGTATACTTTGCTTCAAACTGCTGGAAAGAACCTCATAGTGTGTTCATATCCAGTGCTGCCTCGTTTATACACTTGGCCAGTATTGTTACACAAGATTAAGTAGTACAATTCCCGTGCATTTAAGACCTGGATTTTCTCGCATTCTGCAAACCAGTATCAGTTTAAATTCTTGAAAAAACACCATACAGTTTGAACACGACTCCCATTAAGCAATAGTTTTACCAGTATCTTTCAAAGTACCTTATTCCATTCCTAACAGTGTCTGTGAGATTCTGAGATGGGAAGCTGTCAGTGAAGGAGATGCTCTGGACTTGAATGCGACTTGTCTAAATGGATAGCTCATGGGTTTTTGGCACACATATAGATTCTGATTAGGAACCTTGATTACAATATTACAAGCCCTATAGCAGCTTTGGGAAGCCATTATTATGCTTCCATTTCTCCAAAATCTAGACCTCACCATCACTTGGAAGTCCTTCTAGGCATCCTTAATTTGTCTCTGTATATGGAGAAAGTGACCAGAGACAGGAGCGGTGGCCAATCAAAACAGAGAGAAATGTAGAGGCCAAGAGACAAGCAGCAGGGGCCAGAGACCCAGCCTTAACTTGGTACCTGAATTCAGACTTAAGAACCAGGCAGTATAATCAGCCAAAAATCATCAGATGAAATTAGGCCTAAAGAAAAGCCAGATGAGTCAGCCTTGTCAGACAAGAAATCATCAGGCTTGAAAATCAGAGAAGCGGTACAGAAAAATGATCAAATACCATTTACAATTAAGGCCTAAGAAATGGGGAGGGAATTAAGAAAAAGGTCCAATCCATGTTTGTAGTTATAGTCAAACGTCTGCTGTCACTACTTTTCATCAAACATTCCACACCACAAACAAGCAAAGACTGTAACATTCCACATCACATGCTATACAAGCATTCTAAGAGGAGGCTTGTAACATACAGCCTTCCCAGCAGTTCACTGCGAATTAGGTACTCACACAGCGGATTCCGGTGGCTTTCATCTGGCAGGTGGGTGCACAGGCAGCTCCCCATTTCTTAGTGCCAGTACCGCAGGCCTTGTACTCCATAGGGGCGGTGCAGACAGCTAGGAAGATTTAAATCCTTAATATTATGTTGTGTTTGCTGCTTATACAGTGCATAAAGCAGCCATGAAAACACCTCAAAGCGCGGGGAGGGGAGAATAAAGGAACAGCTAGAGAAGAGGGAACGAGGAAGGCAACTTGTGAATAGAATGAGATTGCACAAAACACTCATATCACACTTGCTGGCAGAGTGGGGGTGCAGAAAGGGGATCCAACTTTGGAGGGTTAATGAGGGGTACTGGCTCTCTTTTTAGATGCTATGCAGTTAAGAGGCGACTGAGGAGAGCTACTGAGAGGATGTGGCTGATGTGCAAACAAGCATTGGTAAATACATTAGGTTTCCCTAATGTGATTAATATTTTGTTTTTCTGTTAGTTGGAGTTTGGTGAAGAGTTGTGCAATATTATTTAGGAAGGCCTGGTAAGTTCTCTCAAGCTTGGGGGAGACACTAACGTGGCTCTGAGCGCTGTCTGGTAAGTTCTCTCAAGCTTAGGGGAAACACCAACGCAACTCTGAGCGATGTCTTACTAACTCACTCCTTGGTGGTATTTTTATCAATCAATATCTGTTATTTGTTGCTTCATGTGCAATAGTGTTTTAGAACTGGCCACTGTGATCAGCTGCAGAACACCCTTGACGATGTTTCCAGAGCACAAGGAAGAGAGACCAAGCCCCTTTCCCCACTGTTTATACTTTGCTGCCCTCAATGTCTAATAGCGCCAGACAGGAAGCGATGCGAGACGTCATTCGCTGAAAGGAAATGGAAGTAGAAAATGGAAAGTAAAAGTCAGATCTGCTCAGTTCAGCAAGGAGCACAAAGCAGTCATATTGGAATGTGTTTTGCTGCGGGTTGAAAAAGAAAAATGATATTGCCATCTCACTTTGCTAATAATTGTTAGTAGTTTCAATGACACATGTTTCATGCCAAAACGTTACCATAGTTTCCATGTGATGTAAAAAGGCTGAAAAAGGCAGTGGTGTGAAAGTAACCATGAAGCGGGGAAAGGCACACAGTGAATGTAGATCTTGCAGAAGGTATAAGACTCAGTGTGCCGCGCAGACCCTGTCAGGGCAAATAACCTACTTGCAGCACCCCACTTGAGAATTTGTGGCCCTATGCCTGCAGTACTTCAAAGGGCCAGAGGAGCAGATTTAATGTGATGTAGAAGATCACGAGTAACGTGTGGTGGACAATATGACTATGGAGTGTCTGTTGGTGCGGGGAGGAGTTTTAGGAAATGAAAAAGTCCTGGATTTTGACAATTTTAGGTGGTGCAGCTAGAGGAGGGGAACTCTGGAGTGTCACAGTTGTGCTTTGAAATGAAACACAGCAATCGGGCTATTAAAAAAAAGAAAGGGTAAACAGACCCAGTCCTGCTCTTCACGTGACCCTGCATCAGGGAGCTCTTATGACAAAGAAGTTCAACAACAGCGGCTGTGCTGGCCTCGGAACAAAAGGGAGCACTAGAGTGGGTGCCTGCTTTGGCCTCAGGGGGACTGGTGAGTGCGTGTTGCCCTAGGGGAACTAGTGAGTACCAAAACCAAAGCGAATGCACACAGTACTTGGGCCTCGGGATGCAGATTACAGCAAACACACGAGCACAGAAGGAAAAAAAAAAGCATTGGTAAATGGAAGAAAATAGCGTGACAGCCCAAAAAAATGGAGGAAAAGCAAGTGATCGGCACAGGAACCAATGAAAGCAAGGGGGCGGGATCTAAGCTCCTTTTCAGATTTACATTAAATACACTGGATTTCACAAGCACAGCACAAGCGCTGTGCAGGCAAAACATAAAAACACCTTGTGTTACCTGTATCAATGGCAGGCTTGCCAAAGCAGTTCAGCTTCCCATTCATGCAGTAACTGGAAAACAGAAAACACTTTTACTACTGACTTTGCACATTTAATAAGTACGATGTTAAACTTCCCAACCAGTCTGTTAACTGTAGTGGGCAGAAGGCTGGTATCATCAGCCCTTTCAACTGCACAAAATCCACTTATGTGACTCGAGGCTGTAGTTCAGCATCCTTAGCTATGTAGGATAACTTCAGTGGTTCAGCGCACGGACCGACCGATTGAAGGGCAGTGCATCTGGGAGACCTCTGTGGCTCATGGATCGGTGTGTGCCTGGAAGCTTTTACCCCTTACCCCCACCCGCTCTAATTATATGATTTGATCCCCCAGCACAATGCTCCGCCCATATTGAGGAGTTGCTGAAACGAGCTGTCCCAGCTTTATTAAAATCTCTGTCTCCTGAAAGCAAGCAGCATTCTCTCTCCATCTGGGTCAAGCTCCTTCCCTGACAGATACTCTGGTGCATTAACAGCGAGGTCAAGGACTCTGCACTGATGCAGGTTAGGATGACTGATGGGCCAGCACTCCATGCTCCTCGCCGAGATGCGGCATGGAAGTGAGCTGCAGCACTGCACTCTAGGGCAGCAACAGGAGCCAGACCAAAGGTACTTTTCGCCTTTGGACATGAAGGGGCATATTTATACTCCGTTTGCGCCGGAATTGCGTCATTTTTTTTGACGCAATTCCGATGCAAAACTAACTCCATATTTATACTTTGGCGTTAGACGCGTCTAGCGCCAAAGTCCATGGAGTTTGCGTCATTTTTTAGCGTGGACACCTACTTTGCTTTATTAAAATCTCTGTCTCCTGAGAAGCAAGCAGCATTCTCTCTCCATCTGGGTCAAGCTCCTTCCCTGACAGATACTCTGGTGCATTAACAGCGAGGTCAAGGACTCTGCACTGATGCAGGTTAGGATGACTGATGGGCCTGCACTCCATGCTCCTCGCCGAGATGCGGCATGGAAGTGAGCTGCAGCACTGCACTCTAGGGCAGCAACAGGAGCCAGACCAAAGGTACTTTTCGCCTTTGGACATGAAGGGGCATATTTATACTCCGTTTGCGCCGGAATTGCATCATTTTTTTTGACGCAATTCCGATGCAAAACTAACTCCATATTTATACTTTGGCGTTAGACGCGTCTAGCGCCAAAGTCCATGGAGTTTGCGTCATTTTTTAGCGTGGACACCTACTTTGCGTTAATGATATGCAAGGTAGGCGTTCACGTCTAAAAAATCGACTCCGAGGCATGTGCGTCGTATTTATACTCCCGGGCAAAATTCACGCCCGGGAGTGGGCGGGTCAAAAAAAATGACGTACGGCCGCTTTTGCGCCGTTTTTTAGCGCCTGCAAAAGGCAGGCATTAAGGGACCTGTGGGCTCTGAAGGAGCCCAGAGGTGCCCTCCCATGCCCCCAGGGACACCCCCTGTCACCCTTGCCCACCCCAGGAGGACACCCAAGGCTGGAGGGACCCATCCCAGGGACATTAAGGTAAGTTCAGGTAAGTGTTTTTTTTTTTTTTTTTTTTTTTTGTGGCATAGGGGTGCCTGATTTGTGCCCCCCTACATGCCACTATGCCCAATGACCATGCCCAGGGACATAAGTCCCCTGAGCATGGCCATTGGGCAAGGGGGCATGACTCCTGTCTTTGCTAAGACAGGAGTCATTTCTATGGGGGTTGGGAGTCGAAAAAAATGGCGCAAATCGGGTTGAGGCGAAAAATTTGCCTCAACCTGACTTGCACCATTTCTTGACGCCCAAGCCCCATATCCCCCTACGCCGGCGCTGCCTGGTGTACGTCGTTTTTTGCCACGCACACCAGGCAGCGCCGGCGGCTAACGCCGGCTAACGTCATTGAATAAATACGGCACCCACATGGCGCTTCAGAATGGCGTTAGCCGGCGCTAATTTTTTGATGCAAAACTGCATTAGCGCAGTTTTGCGTCAAAAAGTATAAATATGGCCCGAAATCTTGCAGGTGCCGCGCCGAGTCCGCTCTGGCCACTGGAGCCCTCCCTACATCTTTGGGACACGTCAATGAGGAGAATGAAGTGAAAGGTGAGGAGAGAGAACTTTTAAAGCAAGCATTGGGCCTGGTTTACACAAGTGTGGTAACCTTTAACACTTTGAAAAAGTAGTGATAACACAATGTCCTCCATATGTATAAGTTGCACTGGAGAATTCTCTGCCAGAGAAAATGCTGTTGCTAAGCTACAGCATAGCAGAAGCTCTCCACCAACAGAAAACCCTTGGGTGAAGATAACACGTATGGAAGAAACTGTACCACCACGCTTCTCAGCAGCCTTTCAGGCTATTTTGGTCTACCGAGGCTGCTTCTAGGTGCCTGACACCAGACCAGCTGCAAACAGGGAGATCTGTTTCAATGCACTGCTGTTTATTTGTTATTTATTTCTAGGATGCTTAGAATGCAGACATGGTCAGCAATAATTAACAGGTTTTGATATCTTGTGAGGGGAAACTATGGAAGCTAGGTCTTGATAAGGTGGGTGTTGATATTTTTACAGTAGATAAGGAGGTTAGGTTTTGTTCTCATGCGTTCAGAATTTTGCTTACAAAGTTTGGGTGCTACGGATGAGGCCTGTTGAAAGGTTTTGATCTACTTTGCCTTTGGGATCTCCAGAGTTGGTCTGTGTCGCCCTCTTTGACTCACCTAGGTGTGTTTTTACTTGCACGTATATGTGGATAGCAATTGCTGCTCATTTTAAGTTCAGTTGTTGTTGTACAGTTGTTGGACTTTTCAGCCGGTGATGTGGTAGACAAAATGCCTCCGCTGCCCTACGGGCAGAGGAAGGTGGTGGTTGTTTACCCTCTGAGTTTGGGTCCGCAGGCACAGAGCTAGTCACCTTCTGATGAAATACTGTAAGGTACCAATCTGAGCATGCATGAGTGACATGATGGAAATTATGTTATAAAAAGTGGGAACAGAAAATATACCCCAATTTGTGGATACATGTCCAGTTCTATATTACAAGTGTCCTGTAGGATATGGGAAGTTTTTCTCAAAATATCAGGAACGCGTAGAAGGCTTTCTGAGTAAGACTCTCATGGTTTGCATGCCAATCTGGCAGGGAAAAAGTACTGCCTAAAAATAAGGATGAACTGGCCATTGGCAGCTCTGCACTGTTGACGGCCACCGTTTCTGGTCTTTGCAGGATAGGCTGGCAGAACACAAGGAAGTAGGGGAATTCTGTAATATTTTTGACAGATGTCAAGTTACTGCTACCTTCTACCCATAAATCTAAACATAATTCTGTAGTTTCCATTTGCTCATTCACTCCCAACATTACAGGGCTAATGCAGAGTGTCAATAAGCCGTTTAATCCAAAATCCGTTTCCCCTCAACACGGGCACTGAAATGTGGCTGAAATTAAACTCTGGTGGCATGAAAATGGTTGGGGGCTTCGTTATAAGTGGTCCGTAATTACGCACCGACTGGAACAGAATCTCCATGTTCCAAACTGTCCCATTTCAATGTAGGCCCTGATTGTCTACTAAGGAGTGGGAAAGAAGTGGGAAATCAGAGCAAACCCTGGTTAGTCCTTATTCATACTTGCATTTGTTTTAATATTTAATCCTTCCACTTTCAGCAGCCAGAGGCCCCGGAGACACTGAACGAGCCCATGCCGTTGCCGCATTAATCACCGATTAGCCCACTATGTCCTGTTACCGGGCTATTCGAGGGTGCGAGTTACTGATAACGAGTCCGTGTGAGTGTGTGTGTGTGTGGCTTCCAGCAGCTCACTATAATCGAAGACAGTTTAAAAACGTTTCGAGCTGTTGCGTGTGCGCGCGAGTTCAATGAGACGTTTGCTTTGAGGTCATTTGATACGTAATCAACCAATCAGAATGTTTTACACAATCAATTTAAAGCAATATTTTCCAAACTTTAAGGGAACGGATAAGAGACACAGCCTCGGCAATGGAGAAAAAACACAGTGTCTCACTTCTACATCAGGAAGTCCCTGCATCATTCTTTATAATTTCGCATCTTTTTAATGATGGACTAAGTTCAATAGCCTTTCACGTTGGGCAAACATTTTAAAATATCTCTACAAATCTGTCATGTTGAGGAGTCAAACTCACCAGGTGAGGCCGTCGACAGTGGACTTATGGTTTGGCAGTAGTATGACGTTGTCGGGCAGGTAGCAGGGGCAGAGGGAGGGCTTCACACACTTGTTCAGGTGATCCAGGTAGTAGCCGTCAGGGCAGTTACACCCATCGAGGGGAACATCGGGGGTGTAACATTCATACTGCCTGTTGCTCAGAGACTGGCAGGTCCGGTCGCAGGCCTCTGTGTTGTAGCTGAAAGTTTGGTTACCGGTGCAGGGTATCGCTGAAAAGAAAATGGCATCCAAACGTCAGGGAGGAAATGGATCCAACTGACCATACGGATGAAGGAGCCAGCACAGGGCAGCTCAGTCCCCTCAAGCTGGATGGATTTGAAAGTTTGCATACGGGCTTCTAAACACCAAAATGAAAAGTTATCAAAAAAACGTGGCGAGGAAGTTCGGCTCTTTTTCTGTTCACTGCTCAACAGACACTTATTTATCATAGAGGGGCAGAACAGCTGTAAATAGTGCAGGGGTCTCCAACCTTTTCTGGAATAAAAGCTACTTATGTTTAATTAAATTCATCCTGAGCCTCCAGTATCACTAGTGTTGTAATTGTGACCATTTCAGACACAATTACATTAGTGGCCACCATATGCACAATTCCCAGCAGTGCTCACCTCATTGCATTAGCTGGGGCTACCGGCAGTGATGTAAAATAGTAATTGCCAACGTGGAATGCTTTTACCTGGGTGATACATAACAGCGGTTACTGCAATGCCCCTGGCACCGAGGTACAATATTGCAATGGATCCGAAATTGACACGATTTACCACTCAAATAACAGTCTGAAATGTATTTTCGCAATACAACCATTTTTCTCCAACCACAAGCTTGTTAAACCTGAAAATACATACACTTTTTAATACATATTAATTCAGCCAAACAAAAGCTCCACATTTTGGACTGCACTCTGGAAAGCTACTTACAGGTAGCTGGAGAACTAATAGCTCACAAGCTACTCGTTGGAGATGCCTGATCTAGTGCCTCTGGATGGCTGGTCTGGCTAAGCAAGAGTGAACCTCACATTGCTGACCCTGCCTCAGTCCTGCAGGCCTTTGCGAAAGTATCTAGATTTCATGATAGGCCATTCTGCCATTGAATGACAGACGCTCTTAGTGAATCACAGGACTGTTGAAATAAGCCACTACGGCACAGTCATGAGATCATTATTGCTTTTGACCTAAACTGGCTTTGATACAACAAGCAGCACACTTTGCCCCCAGGTGATATTGATAAAAGCTCTGTCAGCTGGAATCCTGGCTTGAGATCTGGTAGAAGAGCTACATTGTTCTGTGGAAAGAGTAACAAGTGAGAATTGTACGAGCACTGACACTCGAACGGAGGGGCTTCTCTAGCTTTTTCTGTCAAGAATGCTGGCATGCTTCGGGAATCCCTAAAGTGATTGAAATGTTTATTAGGTTTACAGCCTGTATACCATAGCTTTTTTGATGTGCCACAAAAATGACTGTATCTGGAGATGTGACACATGAAGGGATGCTTTGCGGAGGGGTGGGGCAGTTAGGCATACTCATTCCTCGAAGTGAAGTCTATAGAGTTAGGGGCTCTTCATGCAACTGTAATTTTTGATAAGCAACTTGCCCCCCTCACCTATTCCACTGTGTGGGCTACATTTGAAGATTGTTTCCAAAGAAAAGAATTAAGGGCCTCATTACGAGAGTTTGTGGTGATGGTCGGACCGCTGCAACTTTGGCAGTCCGACTGCCACATTACAACCCTGGTGGGCGGACCCGCCAAGAGACCGCCATCTCCACCGGGAACATGGTTCCTGATGGGGTGACAGCAATCTGAGTTGTACTCGGCCAGGGCAGTTCTAAACTCAGCGCCACCTGGCTGATTACAACTCACCTTACCGCCAGCCCTTCCATGGCGGTCACTGCCATGGAAAGGCTGGCAGTAAGGGTGTGCTTGGGGCCACAGGAGGGCCTCTGCACTGCCCATGGCATAGCTAGGGCAGCGGCTCCCCTGCCCAGCACCACTGGAATGCTCACTGTCTGCTTTGCAGACAATGCGCATTCCAAGGGTGCTGGCCAGCCCCCGCTGTGCTAAGGTATAGGACTCGGCTCCTTATATCGTAGCACTGTTCCCTCCGGACTGACCAGCGGGAATGCTCTATTGCAAATGTTCCACCGGTCAGCCCAACAGGAACATTCCAATAGGGTGGGTGGGGGGGAATACCACCGGTATGACAGTGGCCTCCTTCCCACGGAATCGGCGGTTGGGTGGTCTGACAGCCAATGTCCTAATGAGGCTCTAAGTTCAATGTCCAGCTCCTACTGTTGAAAAGCACCACGTGACCTCAAGTCTCTTGGGAATGGATTAGGAGTGCCAAGTGCCCCATATGACTATGATTTCCTTCCCCATCAAGAGGGCTTACATTTGCTATATAGTCAACCATTACTGTGGCAGTTCTGTACCATCGTAAACACATCAACATGAGGAAAGGAGAGTGGATGATGTACATATTGGGCGTGAAGGAACAGCTCCTAAACTGTTCAATAGTGATGCCAGCTTGTCAGTCTGGCCCCGGGCCCGGGCAGAGTCACTTACTGCAATTGGCAATGGCCCTCCAATTGATGAGGATGATTCCCCTGGAAGCACACATCCGTGCATAGGAACCCAATGATTCACAGATGAAGGCAAAAGTTTCCTGGTAATTGCAACCAGCGTAGACACACCTCTGCAACAACAAAATGCCAGAACAGCTGAGTTAGAGATGAGGAGGCACCAATTAATACTTCGTAGTGGTGACCACATGAATTGTCTTGAAATCGTCCCTAAAGCTCTCTACACACCCCTATAGTCACCAAGTACCGACACAGGAGATGTCAGATCCTGTTCTTAGGACAGCACCCTTTGGGCACCGAGTTAAGGCTGCAAACAACACCTGCTACCTAATGGTGCCTGAGCTCCAAACAATACTTTCTTACAGTCTTGAACCCAGGGAAGATAATTACCATATTTATATAGAATTGCCATTATGATCTCTACTGTGGTGTAGGGTCATCATGCTGTGATCCATCTAAGGCATTTTTTGGCTAACTAACCAAAACACTAACGAGTCAGCTCTAAGTCCCTAATAAGTCTCTACTCAGTAGAAAATGCGTTATCACTTGTCACTGAACGGGAAACATTGCTTGCAACGATGCATTTACTACGAAATGCATTTACAGCAATGCCATTACCACAAATAAACCTTTACCAAGCATGTCTTTACCACGCATGCCTTTACAACAAATTTTGTTCTAAAGGCATGAATGGTAAAGGTGTGTGCATGGTAAAGGTTTTGTAGGTAAGTATTAGGTGTTTTAAGTGTTTTATATATATACGGTTTTTAGGTTTGAGGGTGGGCAATGGTTATTGGGTGGTAATGGCATTTATAAATTCTAGGGTGTGTATGGATTTTGGGGTGATAAGGGCATTTTTTGTTTTTAGTGTGGATATGGGTTTTGGGGTGGTAAGGGCATTTTCAGGTTTTAGGGTGGGTTATGGGTTTTGGGGTGGTAAAGGTATTTTTAGGTTTTGGGGTGGGGTTTGGGGTGGTAAGGGCATTTTTAGGTTTTAGGGTGGGTTTTGGGGTGGTAAGGACATTTTAAGGTAGTAGGATGGGTATGGATTTGGGGTGGTAAGGGTGTTTTTCGGTATTAGGGTGGGTATTGGTTTTGGGTGGTAAGGGTATTTTTAGGTTTTAAGGTGGGTATGGGTTTTGGTTTGGTAAGGGCATTTTTAGGTTTTAGGGTGGGTATGGGCTTTGGTGTGGCAAGGGCCTTTTTAAGGTTTTAGGGTGGATTATGGGTTTTGGGGTGGTAAGGGTTGTTCAGGGTGGGTATGAGTTTTAAGGTGGTAAGGGCATTTGTTGGTTTTGGATGGGTATGGGTTTTGGGGTGGTAAGGGCATTTTTAGGTTTTAGGGTGGGTATAGATTTTGGGGTGGTAAGGGCATTTTTAGGTTTTAGGGTGGGCATGGGCTTTTGGGTGGTAAGGGCATTTTTTAGGTTTTATGGTGAGTATGGATTATGGGGTGGTAAGGGGTGTTTAGGGTGGGTAAGGGTTTTAGTGTGATAAGGGCATCTTTAGGTTTTAGAGTGGGTATGGGATTTAGGATGGTATGGGAATTTTTAGGGTTTAGTGTGGGTAGGGTTTGTGAAAAGATGACAAGGTGTTTGTGCGTGTGTAGATATATATATAACTATATATATATATATATATATATATATATATATATATATATATATAAATAACTATGATATATATATTTAAACATATACACAAATATATCTATATATAATATATATTTAAACATATACACAAATATATATTATATATATATATTTATATATACATGCCTAAATATGAACACAAACACACACATATATATATATATATATATATATATATATATATATATATATATATGTAAGGTTATACTTACCACTTTAATTTTTACCACGCATATGTCTTTACCAACCACGCCTTTACAACAAAATGTTCATGCTAAATGCATGCGTGGTAAATGCATTTGCCTGATAAGAAACACTTGTTGTAAGTGCATTCCTTGTAATGAAGTATGTGTTGTAATTACCAAGTTGTAAAGGCAATTGTGGTAATTGCATTCATGGTTCCATCATACAACCGTCACTGAACAGCTCAGACCGCGTGGCATATAATGTAACGTGATGCACATAACAATCAGACACCAGCCATAATGATGACGAACTCTCCATTGGAAAATGCAGCAGTATCAGGGAGAATTGTAACACAGCTCGTGATGGATAATTTTTTGGGTCTATGTTCCTTGTGGGAGCTTCACTGTTGAGTCATCCTTTCTATTGTTTTCTATAGGCACGGTTAGAGCATGGCTGCCTCTTCAAGGAAAGGTGGGAAGAACACCTTCGTGTTAGCTACTTAAAATCCTAACTAGGCCTCACTTTACTTTTGTCATTCTTCCTTGCCTCGCAGCTATTCAGCAGAGTCATCTGGGAAGGACTTGGTGCTACCCCTTTGTACCTTGTAATATGGTTCTGGATCCACCATCTTGTGGCACTGTGCGAAGACACCATCTGTCTTGAGCAGCAAGGAGCAGTGATCTTCTGCACAAAGCTCTGTAGAAGCAAACCAGGATAGAATCAATGAGCCATACTCACAGTGTTTGTGTGCGTTTGAGTTGTTCCATCAATCGTGATGGCAATTTTGATCATTAATTGATGAAAACTTATGGTTTTAGATGCTGAGTGTCGTAGTAATTGTTTTGTGGTACAAAGTCACATAGAACACCTTTTTCTATCAATTATTAGATGACTGCTTCAAACACCATGACGTTTTTATGTCACTCCATTAAACTATCCCATCGCCTTAAACTTGCAGATTGGTTATCATTGATAACAACTTCTTCTTCAAAATTAGTCAGTGATGGTTTTCTTTGCCACCAAACTGAGAAGGCATTCGATGTGAGACCATCCAACTTCTCACAATCGTCATGCTTACTTCCTGCCATCAGGTATCTATTTGCCCACCCATACAGTTTACTGTTAGACCTTCGAATTGCTGAAATGAAAAGTGCTATATTACTCACAATTTGTCCTGATGCTTTTAATCAGACTGCTACATTTCTCACATTAAATCACCTTACTAATGACCATTTCCCAAAATAATGTGTATAATTAATCTACCAGTTTGCTTACCATAAGACATTGTTCATCACCAGTACAATTCCCATTTGTCACCCACGCACGGCTATTCATCACCAATAAACTGCCCCATGCCAATAAAGTAAACTGTCTCAAATTCCACCAGTCGACCTCCCGTTGACCATAATTATAATACTATGTAGCTTACTTTTAGACTGTCTCATTTTTTATCGTCTACGACCTCGGGGCTCAAAAGTAGGCTATCCCATAGAACATAGCTACACTGATCCTTCGTCCAGCAATAGACTGCCCTGGTTCTAACCAACTGGCTTTCGCGCTGCAAACCAACACGGCCGCATAGCTCATCCTTGGACTATACTATTCCTCAGCATTAGACATTACATTTCCACCCGTAACGCTGCTTACCGTTTGACACACTCATGGAGCAGGGGTTGATGTCCTTATTCTTGGCAGCAGTGCACACATGTGGGTTGGGACTGCATTTCCATGAATCCACAAAAAGCGTGACTGATCCTTCGGAAATTCCAGAACTCGACAGGAAGTCGTCATTTGTGTCCTGGTTGAAGTTTCCACACAGTCCTATGCATGCAATGAACACATTTAAAGAAGGGAATGGACTGCGTTGTCTCCTACATAAATCAGCTGTGCTGTATCATGAAAACATGCTGAGGATGCCTTTGGGCTGTATTTAATACCTTTCCTAACACATTCTATTGCTTACTGTCTTCAAGATCACTTTACCTTTTTGAAAGAATGAGAGAGTAAGGCAACTTATTAAGGATTTGAACTTGTAATCAACCCCAGAGATGCTGCCATCACCGGACTTGAACAGCACTGGCAAAGCCAATAGGTCTGTGCAGTACATATAAAGTCACAGACATAGATTACCCTTGTTGATCTGTAGCTACAAAAGTCATCATATTTATAAAACTGTTACCTCACTTGAGTAGAAATTTGTATTTCTATATTAATAAACGTTTTTATACGAAGTATATAGTAACAAACATCAGAGAGCCAGACTCCAAGATTGCCCCATTTGAGTGAGGCTTCTTGGATTGGGCATAATATTTGACGCCATCCTGATGGTGCAAGCACCAATGCTGCTGCAAGCAAGTATCAATAGACAGCTGAATCTAAAAGAAACAAACCAAGTCCAAGATACATTGAATCTGACAGCATGTGGTTCAATGAGGCCCGTGAGTGTGGGAGAAGGGTGCTTGGTATGCTCTAAGTACAGAGACACCCCGCCGGCAGCAGTGACATACCAAAGGAATGCTACTCTGTTGGACCTTAAGACAAGCATCGCAACCAAGCAATTGTCACCGCATGTGTATCGACCTGAAAAGTGCAGCCCAACAGGTACTTTGGGTGGTGACAATTACCTGCTCGCAATGGGATGATTAAAAACCCCAGTGTGTCAAAATTCCTCTCACTGCCACTTAGGTAGAAAGTGTCTTGCCAGGGCAATGCCCTTTCCAATAGTTTCTTGCCTTTACACATTTCCCCAAATAGTACTCTTCCCAACCCACAATAAAAAAAAACGTAAACTTCGCACTTGTATAGCACACTACTCACCCGTTAGAGTCTAAAGGCGCTGTACGCATACCGCTGTGGAACCTCTCCTGGCTTTTCCCTGTGAGGCACCCACTCCTGGACAGCCCCAGGGTGAAGCCAGGCATCCAAGCACTGTTGTGGAGATTAAGCAAGCTATTGCTCAGAGTTACAGAGTGGGATACATTAATTAGATTAGGCACTGAGGCAAGAATTATCTGGTCCAAGGGAATTGAGCCCAAGACCTACAGAGGTGGGAATTGAACCCTGGTCCCGGGCCAGATCTGTGCATCAGGGTCTGCTGCTGTAACCATTGTGCCACACTTCTCCACAAGCCATCTTTGTTAATCATTTTCAAGTTCCTCTTCAATTGCTTTTAATATTTTCTTCTTACCAGTATAGCGGACATCCCACTGCTACATTGACCATTATAGTTTTAGATTCAATTCAGATAGGCTGACTGGCTCCTTCCCCTCCTATCACCCCCACTACCCTGCTGTAGCATTTCTCCATGCTCGTGGCCTGGGTTGGGAGTTAGAATCAGCTCCGTGAATGCTCTTTAACATGAGTCTGAGTGAGCAAACATAATCAATTCCACTGTTGTTTAGGCAAGTGGGGGTTCTACCCCAAGGAACTTTCATAATATTATCAAATATCCTTCTAGCTTTGTTGATTAAAAAGTCATAGATTTTTCAAACTGTCCAGAAGAGAGATTCTTGAGATATTCCAATATTTTATGGTCTTACACAGTGCAGAAGAACATTATTTCCCTGCATCCACCAATCATGTGCCTTTAAGAAAATATCATGTTGCTACCTTAGAGCTGCTTCGTGTATGGACGCACTGTGGATTCTTCAACCCACCCAGCGGTGAAAAGCAGCCCACAGTGCTCTAGTCAATTAGGGGATTTCCCTGTGTCTCATTTGGTAGTGCATCACTATCCTGTTGAGAGAAGTGTTGTGTAATACCTTCTGAATACCTTCTGAATTAGCAGAGACTACTTCAACTCCAGATCTTTTTGCCAGTCATTGGATGAGTCTTAAAACAGCACAGGCACAGATCCATACCAATTCAATTTGTGCCCATCACTTTCTTACCTTTGGTGGAACCGGCAAAGCTATTATGCACTGAAACATAGACGCTGAACACAGGCAACCTCTGGATCACCACCTCCAGCCCAAAATCACTGTAGAGCACCGTGTGCGTAGAAGATGCTCGGAACACAATCAGGCCATCTGTAAGGCAAGAGATGAGCGGATGTGATCCATCACGTTCGGCATGACTCTCCTCATAAAGGGTACTGTTTCATGACCCATGTAGAACACAGCAGTCTGTCCCTGCAATCTTGCCCAAGCATTGACAGAAATCTATACACCCAGAGTGGAAAGGGTCCAGGGACCTTAGACTAATAATTACCTGTAACGTGCGGCAGTGGTCTAATTTCTGTGTTGACAATGAGATGGTCTTGGTTGCTAATTACAATTGTTTCCAGAGGCTCCAATGTGTCCTGGGACATTAAATAAATCTCGATTACAGATTTAATATTCCATAGAGAATAGAGAACATTTATGCATCAGAGTGAATATGGCATGATAGAAAATTATAATACATTGTCTACCAAGCAAATAGTTCATATCCAAAATGCCTCGTAAAAGTAAGCAGTATCGTTTTATATGCCATGAAATACAAAAAACATCATATATTGTTGGGTTTTCAACATTTGCGAAACGTACATAACTATGTGTTGCTTTTTTTTAGATGTGGAGCTGAGTAGGAAGCAAGCTCCTTTGACGCCCTTTTCACCATTGAATGCTAAGAGTGCTCTGGTGGTAGGGCAGACAATTTGACTACTGACTATTGATACCACAATTTGTATTGTGACATTGTTTTGCCTAGTGCAGTTGGCGTTGTCATTTACTGTGCAAAAACGCTAAATTGTTCTTAAGGTAGGAAATGAGGACCTCATACATTGTTTACATGTATTCTTTCCACAGCAAGTCCTGCACCCAGTGCTCTTACCCCAAACGTCGCATAGGTGAGGCTGCTCAAACAGGTTTCAGATGAGGAGATGCCACAACTTTCAAATTTGGCAATGAGGGTTCCATTGTGTGGCAAATTGGAGCTCTGTTCCATGAAAGAAAAGGAAAAAAGGTGCATCATTCCTTTTATGGAAAAATAGAAGAGCCAATATTCTAACAAATTCAATTTGAAATTCCTCCACACACTATAAATTGGGTAAGCTAGTTGGTGCTAATAATTGGAGTATCTGTTGTCAACAAGAGATAAGTCTTTCATTAATTAAAGGCCTTCCTCCAGTGGGCTCCTTATTGTGAACACTAACAAGCCAAGCCAAGTAATGGCTTCCATGCTGTTTTGCCACCCACCAGCTGCGTAATGGTCCAGAATGTAAATACTCTCTAGACTGCCCCCATATGTACCTTCATGGCTGGCTTTGTGGTACCTCGAAGAGAAACCCATGATATACCCTTCCATCAACAAGAAACCTTCTCCGCATCACCTAACACTAAACAGTATCCTTTCAAGGCCTGGGCAATCTTTCTGTCACTCTTGCCTCACATGATTTAGGGCCACAATACGAGGCAGGCGGTCTTAAGACTGCCAGTCCCATGGTGGCAGTCAGGACCGCTGCTGCTGAGGCAGTCTGACCGCCACATTAGGACCCTGGCAGTCAGACCGTCAGGGTCTCAGAGTCTTGGCCGTGATCGATGTTCCTGATGGACTGACGGTGGCAGAGATCGTAATCCGTCAGGGCAGCGCAGAATGCAGCACTGCCCTGCGGATTACGATCTCATTCTCCTCCAGCCTTCCCATGGCAGTATTACCACCATGAAAAGGCTGGCGTAGAACAGGTGATGGGGGGGGGGAAGAGCCTGCACTGCCCATGCACTTTGCATGAGCCATGCAGAGGTCCCCCTGCCCAGCACTGTTGCAATGTTCACTGTCTGAACATTGCCAGGGTGCTTGTGTGCCATGCAGTCTACAGCACTGCCGCTGGCTAAATTACGAGCCGGAGACAATGCTGTAGCCTGTTTCCCATTAGACCAGCGGAAACCGAGGTTTCCCCCCACCAAAACTCCTAATAGGTCAGGCACAGTGGTCGCCATGAAGGTGCCGGCCACCCTGTCGTGAGTTTGACAGACGGGCTTTCCCATCCGTCAAACTGATAATCAGGCCATTAGAGAACAAATGTGTTCTGTTACAACAAAAGAAGGACCGAAACCTTTCCCCATATTCTAAAATTCTCTGCAAATATAACGTGCATGAAATGTGGTTAAAATGCTACCAACGGCTCTTGCCCCACACGTCATAGCAGTTGCTACAACTAGACAGTTCAGGACGTTATGAGTGTCTGGCATGAACGTCTCACCCTTTGTTCACGGATTGAACACGTCGATCTTAGCATATAGAAAAAAATGATTCTGTTCAGTCTTACCGAGAGAAGAACATATTCACAAATTCCGTGGAACTGGAACATTTTGGTATCGAAACTGGAGATTTGTGATCCTCCCTCGATGGAGCACCTCCCTGGACAATTTTCATCAGAGCACACCCACTGCCCCATGAGGCATTGGCTGGAACGGAAGAGAAACAAACAAGCTTGGTCAGACTCAGCATGCAGTGCGAGGGTGTGCTTCGTTTGGAATCTCGTGACCCCTGAGCAAAGTTTACACTGAAAATATGGCACAAACTGGATAGACCCTGACCTTGGTGGTCTTCATCTAACAGGTATAGTATATCATTAATCATATTCACCACTGACGGACTCTTTTCTTTCAGTGCAGGCTCGAAAGAAAGAACTGAAAGGTTCCAGAATCCAAAACACCAGAAGGCATGCCAAATATTTCAAATTTCGTATTCATTTACATTTCAAGTTACCAGGAATTGTAGACATCTACATAAGCATCCCTCATCACAAAACATGTATTCTTACAGTAAACAGAATTTGAGGAAGGTAATCCATGCGCAGAGGAAGCAGTTGGGAAATGAGCCTCAAAGTAAGTTAGAAGGTGTTTAGACCAAATATTGATTTTGAAATATTGGGAAGCAGTAATAGTAGAAAATAAGTATTGTGATATACAAATACTGTGATGCACAAATACTGTTTGTCAAGAATATGGTTTTTTGAGGTAAGTGATATCATTTTGAATATTTAAGTTGTTAGTATTGTTTTCAATAATATAGTGGTTAAAATATTTTGTTAATTATTTGAATTTGTTTCAGTTAATACATTAATTTTATTTGTAAAATAAATACTTTTATTACGTATGTTACACCATATGTGTGTTAAGTGTATATATGTGCAAAACCACTTCCAACGCAGCAATGTTTGGAAAGCACACACTCCCGTGTGATGAAAACTCTGACACACTCTTGATCATTTTCAATTTAATCTGGTGCCGACATGCAAAGAAGCCACACCTTGGCCCCCATGACAAGTGCACACTTTCCAAACATTACTGCTTTGGAAGTGATTTTGTATTTTGGGCTCCTCACCCTACGCGCATCTATGTCGCTAGGGTCTCAGCTGTGAGAACTGAGGGAACCGTAAATATACACATATTCATTTATAAATACATGTATATGTGTTTGTATATTTATATAAATGTATTTATTTATATATATAGTATTAAATATAAGTGGAATATATTTAATTCACATAGCATTAAAAATGTATATGAAAATATTTAACATTTACAACTTTAAACTCTATTTATTTAAAAAAATCCATATTTTTGTCTATATGTGGATATTAGTGCCAACAATATTTTTGTACAATATTTTTGTACTTACCATTATAAATATAGCATCAAAATATTGTGGTAAAAAAAATTCTGACACAATATTTTTGTCAACGATTTTGTTTACCAGGTTATTGTGTAAGTGAGCCGAAAAAGAACAAGTAGAAGCTGTTGAAGATGTGCATTCATATCCAGACAGAGAGGGCCTGATTAAAAGTCTGACGGTCTCAAGGCCGCCAGACTCGTGGTGGCGGTTGGACCGCAGCAGCTGTGGAGGTTGGACCTCCACATTACGACCCTGGCGGTCCCACCAGGAGACCGCCTTCTCCGCCAGGATCTCTGATTGGATAAGGGAGGTCTTGGGTGTGCTGATTACAACCTTGTTCTCCGTCAGCCTTTTCCTGACGATCTGACTGCCATGAAAAGGCTGGCGGAGAACAAGTACAGGGGCCACAGGGGGCCCCTGCAATGCACATGGTATGGGCAGTGCAGCGGTCCCCCTGCCCAGCACCTTTGAAATGTACACTGCTGCTGTGAAGACAGTGCGCAATTCAAGGGTGCTGGTGCACCCTGCGTGCTGCAGCATTGCAGCTGGTTCAGTTATGAGCCAGGAACAATGCTGCTGCACCTTTCCCACTGGGCTGACGGGTGGTAACCTTGGTTCCCCCCCATCAGCCCAATGTGAAAGTTGTAATGGGACCGGTGGGAGACAGGATCACCAGCACAGCAGCGGTCCCCTCGTCAGGAGTTTGGCTGTTGGATGTTTCTGACTGCCAAACTCGTAATGACCCCCGAGTTTTAAAAAATCGCCCAGATACCTCCAAATTCCTCTTTTTTTCTCTAAGGAAGTTGAAACCATTCGTCTTGCAAGAATGGAGCTTAAGTAGTCCATGCATCCCTTCTTAATTTCGATTTGCTCAATATTATTATTCCATGTGGCAAAATAATCTTAGATGTGACATTTCTGTGCTATTGCAGGTGTTGGGCAGGAAGCCATATTAATAGGGATATATCGGGGCTGTATTACTGATGTATGTAAGACAATGGCAATCTCTCAGCCTTCGAAGTGTGGACGCGGCCACGTCTCTTCATCATAAATATTCGTCTTAGTTTACCCATTTATATGACCTTATGATATGTCTGTTTCTTTAACAGCTAAAGCGATTTAGGCATAGAAGAGAAACTCCTAGATATTCTTTCCAAGTTTCTGACTACTTCTACAGAAGGAGGGACAAGTGAGTGTATTTTCAGAACTTTCTTTTTCAAAGCAAATTTGTACGTTTGGCAGCACGTCAAGAAGGGGCAGAAATCTGGAGCCTCGCAGAACCGAATGCAGTCTGATGTGCCCAGTGTTTTCTTTGTGGGCAGAGATTGCCAATATATGAAGGACCTTGCCTCAGGTTCTTAGACACGTGTTGCTGACTGAAGCCCGCGGGTATGCTTGAGAGATGTACATTGGTTTGTAAGTTGTAGCGACATAAAGAGTTATAACAATTACTAGTTCTTATAAAGTTTATATAGTTAGTTGCATGAAGAATGCCATGTTAACTGCCACTTTTGAAGCTGAGATTTATGCACATGAAGTGGAGGAGATAAGTACTTTGAGGCTCATGAAGTGACCAGTGAATATTAATGACTGTGTTAGAAGTCAAGTTGCAAAGCATAGACCTACAGCAATGCCATGTGAAGGATATAGACAACCACTATATGAGGAAGGTAAGTATATATAGACAAATGCTGATTTACTATTCTTATCTCCACAAATACACACCTTGAAAAAAATATATATGTATTTACATAGATGTGTGTGTATATATATATATACACACACACACACACACACATATATGTATATATATCCATATACACAAATATATATATATATATATATATATATATATAAAATCAAGGTACATAGATGTGGAGTTAGGAATAGTAAATCTACACTAGCCTATATATATATATATATATATATATATATATATATATATATATATATATATATATACACACTATGCTTAGCTTGATAATATAGTGGTAATTGATGTCATGTAGTCAGTATTGTTGCAGTTTAATTCCACACTAGCTATTGTAGTAGCATCCGGGCCAAGAAAGGGCCTTTTGTGCCGATCAACACCTGAGCATAAAACTGCCAGAATAGCCAGGTAATGCCTGGGGCTCCACAATGGATTTTGATGTCAGTCATATATCACAATCCCATCCCTTCTTCATTGAGTGGGTCTGGTACTCACCAGGTTTGGCAAGAAGACGTTTCTGTCTCATTCTGGGAGTAGATTTGCTCATTGATTTTACATGGACATTCATTTACCGGGACACATTCACCAGTGCCAGTGATGTCATTCAGAACAGTACCTGCATTACAAAGTACAAAGGTTAAGCAGATTCCTCCTTCTGCAAACCACAGTCAGTTCCACCGTATTTGTCTTGTGATCCTCTTGCAGAACCTCTCTTTATGCAGATATATTATTCATATACCGCTAAGGCTCTTGACCCTATTTCTTTTCACTCTGTCTCTCACACATTTATCTCATTTCCTCACCCCACCCTTCCATATATGATTTTATTTTTCATCTCCCTTTCACTGAAGTCCCATTTTACGTTTCCTCTCTCCCACTCTGTTCCTTTCCATGTTTCTCTCCTCTTTTTCTTACTTCTCTCCTCACCTCCGATTCTCCCAATTTGCTTTTTATTTACCCTTTACTTACATGTTTCTGTCTCCCTCGGTCTTTCAGAATTTCCTTTCATTGTGTTCGTTTATGCCTTCCTACCTTCTCAATATCGCTGTCACTCTGTCTCCATCTCCGTAACCCTATAGCTTGCTCTTGGTGATCCCCCGCCCCTTCTTTCTAACCAGCTCTCATTTATGTAATGTTTTTGAGAAATTACCTCGGCCTCATTATACATTGTTCCCAGGAGACTATCCAGCGCTCGCTACTACTTCCCTTCCCCTTTCTCACTGTCTTCCACACCTCTCATCATGTTGGCATGTTTCTTCTTCTCCGCTCCTGTGGTTCTCTCCCTCTTCCCTACTTTCACCCTCATCGTCTTCCCTCGCACCACCAACTCTTCCCCCATCATAACTTCTCACTTTACATTCCACAATAATACTTTTTGGGGTGAGACACAATTTTGCCACGAAGCACATATAGCCTTCTGGATGCCATCTGGGTATTTGCACATTATCCCTGGTATCTTTATTTTGCATTATTCATGTAAGTATGGGTGAGTTAACAGATGTACGGAAATTATTGGGTTGAAGTGAAATGAAGAATACCTTTTGGGCAGAAGCAGCCGTACACTCCAGGGTGATTGGATGGACACGTGTACTGGGGGTTGGTACATGTGGCGATACAGGGCATTCCGCTCTCGTTGTACACCTGATTAGCTGGGCAGGCAGTGATAGCTGTAATAGAGAAGAGCAATATGCATATCATGTTCCATAAGGTTCTTTTTCAGGAACAAATAGGACTGAGAGCCCAGGCATCCCGAATTTGCTAGGACAATCCCAGTTTTACTCATTTGTCACATGAAATTTCAGTAAAATGAACACATGACTCAGTTTCCAAAAAGTGTCAGCTGAACACAGAGAAGGACATGTTTTAAGTGTTCTAGTATAGAACAACCCCAAGCAGAATGCAACTTAATTAAAAAAGATGAAAAGTGCAGTTAATTCCCCTTAATGGCTCATTGCCTAGGTGCTGAATGTTATGGCATTCTCTTTCCCTCAGTTGATTCAAAATTGTTAGCCTATGACTTTGTAGAATGTCCACGTTTCTGATTTTCAGGATCTGGACACCCTATGGTGGGTCAGTAGCGATGTCATTCAAGGATAAAGTGACATTTTTAATACACAAAAGAATGTTTTTGTGGTTGTGAAACAAAAAAGCACAAATTTACCTGCAGACAAATACAATATTTAGAATAACCGAAGTGTGATATATTAATTGGAATGTGTATTTTTTCGTTTCTATTGCTCCAAGGCCCAGATGCACAAAACCATGTTTGTGTTCATAACCCTGCGATTCTCAAAATCACATGGTTTGTGATCAGAAAATGTTGTTTACAATGTATTAAACACATTTTGAAAGTTTGAAATTGATTTCCGGCATGCAAAATGGGTTTTTCACCCATTCCGTACCGTAATTAAGAAGAGGCATACATGGGAAGTTCCATCCTCATTTTCTTTTCGAATAGATGTTTTATTGGTTTCAGACCATTGCCTGGCCAATGACAACTCAAAGGAGGTGGTACCTAATTCTTAAAGGGGAAGAGATTCCATTTCAGAATGGTGTCGGACAAACTCAGTGGGTGCAGGGAGTGGTCCAGTGAGCCTCCCCCAAATGTCTTCCTAAACGAGAATGTTTTATTTTTTTAAAACACCTTAAGAAACAAGGGCTGCTTTGAAAAAAAAAATCGTTTTCTATTTGGAAATCCACACAAAGGAATGGCGGTGTGATGTTCTTTGCAGGCCACCATCCATGTGTTAGTAGCTAATAGCAGGGAGTCACAAATAGTGAACAGCCTATTTAATATCCACTTGGCAGGTTATTATGCCACACCTGGCGACTGGAGATTATGTGACTAATGATACATAAGTTCCATCATAAAATCATAGAAAAGTCACAGAAAGTTGGTACACAATTTGCGACCACTTTTTGCAACTCTTCACTTCATGCATCTGAGTGACACCGTAAAGTTGCATAGAGCATAATTCAAAGTCTAGTGTTAGAGCTAATCTAAACAGAGAAGGCCTGGGCTGGGAGAGGGGGTGATGATGAATGTGAAGAAGAAGGCAGAAAAAAGCAGAGCACCTGAACATGTGGTGTGGAGGTGCTCAGCAACCCCAGACTCACTGTACATTTAAGCTGTGAAAATGGCTAGAACACCCATTCAAACAATTGGTTCTTCACCAATGGAAAGAGGATAAGAATACACCAATTTCAAGGTATGAATATGCATAGGCTCTTCAGGGTATAGTAGAAAACTAGGTGGAGGGAGGTCGAGGACATGCAAGTTTGGTCCGTATCGTCACAATGACCACATCCTGTGGTCAACCAAATTTGTCTAAGGCTGAGGCATATTGTCACTTTCTGTTGACTCTGGCTATCTGCTCTGTATTAGTTGTGAAGTTGCTTCACCACAGTGTCCCTACATTTATTCATTTAGCTTTTATATCCAAAAGACTCAAAATATGCGAGGTAAACATCACGGCCACACACACGTAGAATGACTGAGTGGTCTTGTCTTCTCATTTGTTTCCCCACATAGAAAAGTTTTTAAATAGATCCATAAGAGACAGGACCCCTATTTTTCCCACTTGTAAAACAAAACTTTGCATATGATTACATATTATTCTTTGAACATTCCTGGAGGCCTGACACTTATTTACAACGAGGGTCATGCAGCTAGTAACTAATTGTATTGCATTGTAGTTTGTTGTTTTGAGGCAACAGAATCTGAAACAATGAGTTAAAATGAGTTACACACTGGGGGTGTGGAGACCCAATGTCCTACTTTAGAAACTACCACTGGTCACCCACAATGACCACTTACGGCAGAAAGTTTGGCTCCTCCAGTTGTTGACTGGCTGCATGCTGTTGGCACATTGACTGGAGTATTGTGACAGCGTAGAGCAGACACAATTAGGCATGCCTGGTGTGCTACAGTAGTACAAGTCTCTTTGGCATGGGCCAATGAAGTTGGCTTTCGGCACTGTGCAGGATAATGACACATGGTCGAGCAGTTCCATGCAGTCGGTGACCTGGAAGAGAAAGGTTGAGTCGTAGATTAAATCAGGACTGTTGGCTTGTATAATGAGAACACAAGCTCTGCCCTCTTCAGGTGGCCAGCAACCATGCATGGATTTGTAGCACCCCTCGGCAACCATGTAAGGATTTGTAGCATCCCTATAACCGAGAACCAGATGCAAAGCCAAGTATACAGGAACCCTAGGCCATGAATTGGATGACCCAGATAATGTTTCCATTATTGTAGGGGCATTGCACGTTTATGCATCCCTTGATTAATCCATAAAAATAAATGTGTGGGCCTCAATTCAGTCAGAAATAATGGTTTGGTGACTTCTTTGTTGCTGCAAATATTTGTGGGAGATTAACTGTAAACGGTTCCTGTTAGGATTTAGGCTACGATTCCGAATTTGAAATATTTGGTTGTGATCAGTACACGTTATTACAGGGAATGAGCAGGATGATACTTACATAAGTGTCATTTGGCAGCATCGCGCTTGCACCAGTCTGAAATGGGCAGGTCACCCCTGGGTCATCTATCTGCTGAATCATGGCATACTGGTATGGAAATACAAGATTCCCTCCTGCCGAAGAAATGTGACAGTGAGCTAGAGAATCCATGCTACTTTCCAGACTGCACCAGATGTTGTGAAATGCCTATGGCCATAGAGAAAATACTTCCATATTACAGCCTGGGATACAACCTGTCTTCCTATTAGGATACCAAGGACAACCTTTACAATAGTGCTGCGTTCTACCAGTAAAGGACAAAAGTAGTTCTCCCCTAGTGACCAGCGACTCATAACTAGGGGCCAAGAAGAATCTCAGTAATGATAGTTAACTGTGATTATTGATCTGCGGCTCACATATAGAATTGTGGGATCAACCAAGCTCTCCTGGTGCACTGCTTGTACTTAGTGACCAGCTGCCGGCCCGTTTTCCTGAACTTTGCCACAAGTGACATAAAGATAACCCCATTTCAGCACAAGCACCAAACTCATCACACAAGACCCACCTTCACTACAAGAATCCCCACAATGTTTTGCCAGAGTATCTAATAAATAGCTTAGAGTTTCTCTCCTTCCTGGTCTACTGGGACCTCAGACAGGTACTGTGTTGCATTGTGGTACCTAACAATTGCCTTTGTAGAAGGTGTGGAAAAGATTTCCTATGAATCTTTGTCAATGCCATTCACTGTGGCCTTCAGCATTGATTGCTTTTCCTATGGGAAATGGCCCTTTCAACCCGGCAGAGCCATGCGTGCTGTTACTACGCAAGTGGAACCCTGCTTGTCTGAACCACGCATGTGCCTTAACCAGGCACATGCGTGGTTAAGGCACCATTAATATGCATGGTTAAGGCAGACAGTGGTCTGAAGAACAGCGGGGAGAGGACAGGAAGGAGGCTCCCAACACGGCCAGGTAAGTGGAGCTGGGGCAAGGCTGGTGGCGGTTGGGGTTGTTTTAAGGGCAGGGTGGGGTTGGAGGGCTCAGGGCGGGGGAAGGACCAGTTTTGAGGGATTATTTTAGGGCTCAGGGCGGGGGGATTTGGGTTATTTTTTTGGGAAGAGGGTCTGTTTTAGGGCTCAGGAGGGAATATGGGGTAGTTTTCAGTGCATGGTGGGGTCAAAGTGCTCAGGGCGGGGGAAGAGGCAGTTTACAGGGCAGTTGTAGGACTCAGGGTGAGGGGGTTCACGTTTGTTGTGGCAGGGGGTCAGTTTTAGGGCTCAGGGTGGGGAAAGGGCACAGTAGTTTTCAGGACAGGGTGCGGACCGAGGGCTCAGGGCAGGGGGAAAGGGGCAGTTTTCAGGGGTGGTTTTAGGGTTGGGGGGGGGCCAGGGCTGTTTTTTGGCAGGTGGTCGGTTTTAGGACTCAGGTTGGGTGTGTCGTTTTCAGGGAAGGGTGGGGTCGGGGACTCAGGGTGGGGGAAGGGGCAGTTTTCAGGGTAGGTGTCAGTTTTAGAGCTACAGGTGGGGGAGCTGGTGTTGGGGTACTTATTGGAAGGGGGCAGGGTTATAGGCCTCAGAGTGGGGTTAGAGGAAGGGGTAGTTTTAAGGGCTTGGGCAGGGTGGCTTGCAGTGCTGGGAAGGTGGGATGTTAAGGCATATGATGGAGTGCTGGGGTGTCTAATTTACCACACATATTCCTTTAGCAAACATGCTTTTACAATGAAATTTGTTGTTAAAGTATGTGCAGTAAAGACATGCGTGGGAAAGATGGGGTTGTGGTTCAGTCAGTGTTGTTGAGGCATGTGTAGTTTAGGCATCTGTTGTTGTAGCATACAGCCTTTTCCCATAACAATGTCTCCTCTGTCACCTCCATATCCCGTGGTGGTGCCAACAGACCCAGGCCTTTTTGTGGGCTTTCTATGTGATTTATGGGATTGAATGCTTACACAAAGTGGGCATTCACTTAAAGTACAGGGCCCCCCACATTGAATCAACGTACAACGTAGCCTGCTATTGTGGTCTAAGGAGCTTCTACTGCATTTCTATGGTAGTCTAGTCGAGACAAGCAGGATGCCTTGCGAAGATACTAGTGATATGTATGTGCTACAACTCACCCTGATACTCTGTACCTGCAACAGCTACAGCACTGTGAATGCATCAGTTTTTTAAATTGCAACTTTTCAAGAATATTTTTAAGCAGTACAATGTCAATAGCCATTCCGCTCCTTCCCTTCTGTATTCCTGTCCTTCTAGGGCTGGATAGAAATCTCAGTGGATGGTACCTGCTCCAATCCCAGTAACTGAATAGGTCTACTGTGATCGGAAACCAGTCCAAATCCAGACCAAATAGACCACTTGATCACTGCAGATAAACCAGCATGGACCAACAGGAAATCAGTCTCACCACTTCAGAGAAGGGCTTAACATAAAACATAAAACATTATTTAAACTCTTGAGTCTCTCACATGAGCTTACCTTCTTCTTTAAACTCATCCAGGTGTTCGCCGTTAAAGTTTCCACACATCCCACAGGTTTGGTTGGCATATTTGCTGTCAACATCAACCTGTGGGTTTTCAAATGACTGTTAAGGCTCAAGAAAATAAGATGTTTCATTCCTCTGTAAGCTCAACATATGCCCTGTACCTCCTGATATCATTAACTGATACTGCTTTTATTTTTTTGCCCCAAGCAAAACAAATTTAGGAGGATCTATCGATTCTCAGAGCTATAGTTTCTACCGACATTGAAGGAGACATATGGAGGCTCTTCACAGGGCCACATGATGCCCCTTCTCCCTTTCCCCCACAAGGATCACTACTTCTATCCCGCTGCTGATGGAATAATCCATAGATGTCTCTCTTCTGAAACAGAGGGTAACACTCTCCAGGAGTATGGCCAACTGGTGTGCTTACTGCTGGACACCTACTTGTCCCAGCTTTGTGAAAAAGCTTCTGTTCCCCATTTTTTGCACTGTCCAAACGAATGTATTATCATTGCCTTTCTAGATTACTCATTAGGAAAGCACGCCACCTGCGCCCTCGTGGTACTCACAGAGAGGCTGAATTTATCCCAGAAGACAGACAATTCCAGGTCTTGCTGCTTGGCTATAAGAGTGGTTTGACTTCCATATTTCATGATCTGGATCCCGTTGTTGCTGTAAGGGATCTTTACTCTCCTGGCAAACAAAACAAAAAAGGGTTAGTAGCTGCAGGAGTATTTGATATTTTCCGAATTTCACCTGTGCATAAAATAGACATAAGGCTATGCACGTTGAACAGCTTCAAAGACTAATGGCTATGGTGTGATATTAAAGAGAAACAGGCTTTCAAAGGGAATATTGTTGTCAGACTATCATGTGATAAAGTATTATTAGCTTGATATTGTCTAAATAAATATATCGTCATTGTAGGTAATAATAGAAAGTATACAACCCATGGGATAACATTTAGTAAACGACAGTTAGGACATGATATTTATGTCTAATGTCTACAGCAGACCAGAAAATGAGGAAATCGTCAGGGTCACAAACATATCAGTTCCTACGAAATTATCGATTGAAATAGAACTGCATGGCTTAGGAATGCTGCTATGTGAGAGGCTGTCACAGGCCTGTCTTCGAGAGAGACAGGCCTGGGGAAATATCCCTATTCACCTTTAAAACATACCACTAGATCCATTCTACACTGAGGCCCTCATTAAGAGTTTGGTGGGCGGAAAAGGCCACCTGCCAAACTCCGGCAGGACAGGAGAACGCCAATGCGTCTCCTTCCCGCTGGCCCTAATATGAGTTTCCCACTGGGCCAGCGGTCAGAAACACAGTTTCCACCCGCTGGTCCAGCAGGAAAAGCACAACAACATTGATGCCGGCTCGTAATGCAGCCGGCGGCGATGCTGTTGTGCGTCACGTAAATAACTGTCTGCAAAGCAGACATCTGCAAAGCAAACAGTGATTTGCGCAACAGGGCTGGCCTGGGGGACCCCCGCACTACCCATGCCAAGTGCACGAGCAGTGCAAGGCCCCCTATCACCTAGTCTCCGCCAGCATTTACTTAGCGGTGAAATCACCATGTAAACGTCCGCGGAGAGAGGGGTTGTAACCCCCAGTGCAGCGCTGCTTGCAGAGCTTCCCTGGTGGATTGGGACCGCTGGCACCGCCACGCTGTCTGGCGGCAGAAAAGTAGCAATGCCAGCGGTCCGACCATGGCGCGTTTGTCACGGTCATTATTTAGTGGTCAGACTGCAGCTCCGGCGGCAGTCCGACCGCGACCATGACCCTGGCGGTCTGGTGACGCCAGGGTCATAATGAGGCCCGACTCTTTGCTTCTTTCACTCATTAAACCCTACAAAGAAAAAGCATCCTGTTGCTTAATGTCCAAGCATGAGCACTCACTTGTTGTTAATAGTGATTGTCTGCCCTTGAACAACGATGTTGATTGGTCCAATCAGGATGGTGATGACCTTCATGGTTCCACTCTCCCCCTGTTGATACTGTACATTGAAGACTTCCGGCGGTGTGTTCTGGCAGACTCTCACAAAGATGTAGTTGCAGGCCCCACTGAAAAAATAGATGTCCCTGTCCAGTGTGAGAATATTCCCACTGCCCCAGGTTGAACAGCGAGCCCTGCCCAAACCTACAAAGATAACAAAACAAAATATGGGTAATTTTCTACCAGTAAAAAAAACAATACTTCTATATGAAACAGCTTTTTTGATGGTTTATTTTAGCTCATCACTGCTCTCAAATAATCAATCTATTGGTTTCATGATGCAAAAACCAGAAACTATCACACCGAGGCCCATATTTATACTTTTTTTTGCACCACGTTTGCGTCATTTTTTGATGCAAAAGCGGCGCAAACATACAAAACTATAGGAACAGATTAATGGAAAGTGTCGCTGCACCGAGTGCAGCGCCACTTTCGCTGCACCCCTTACAACTCCCCTACCTCCACCATGTGTGTGCCGTGTTTAAAATATGATGCACCATGGCGCAGGGTAGGGGGCAATAGTGTCATTTTTTAGGACGCTATTCATGTAGTCTGCAGGAGTAGCGCCAAAATATTGGCGCTACTCCTGCAGAGTACATAGGGGCCCATTCTAAAGAATGGAAGCCCCCTTTTACCACCTGCTCTTGCGTTAAAAGTGCCATAATAAATGGCGCAAGGAAATCTCAGAAATTTCCTTGTGCCATTTTTCCAGCTCCCCTAACGGGGGAACGCCCCCTTTGCATACATTATGTCTGGTGCAGGCATTATGCAGCGCAAAGGGTTACAGAATGGCGCAATGCATGCATTGCACCACTCTGTAAATACAGCGCAGCGATTTTGGCCTCGTTGGGCCACATTAACGTCAAAATAAATATGCCCCATAATTGTATTTTGTAAGTTTGCTCTGTTTTTGCGTCAAAAAATGACACAAATGCAGCGCAAAAAAGTATAAATATGGGCCCAAGTTTCTACGTGTTTAGCAAATACTCTAAAATGTCACTCTTGACCATTACAAAAGACTTTACAGGATTGTCAGACCATTGGGTGTATCCCTTGATACACATATCGATTGTATTCTTCTGATTGGTCAGGAATCTTCAGAGCTTTAACAACGGAGCAAAGACTGCCACCCAAGGAGAGAGGAGTATGATATGATAATCGTATTAACGTAGAATACACAATTTCAATTGTTGAGGGCAGGGTCTGTAAAACTCAATGACGATATAGTTTTCTATTAATTGTTATTAAAATGATTATGTGACAGACTTCGAAAGGTCTCCCCTTGATATAGGTCTCTAGTGGCTATAGACCTGCTAAGTTGACACCAATACTCCGTGACATTTTATTTTCCCGTGCTTAGTGTGACTTCTTTTTATTTTGGATGTAGGGCTTTGAGTCACTTAGATTTTTGGACTGTGTTTTCTATTTTTTCAATTAACCCGGGCTCAAAGCCACTGAGTTCTCCAGCGTTGCACCCAGGGCCACAGAAACTCGGCCAGACGTATCATAACCAGCTAGTAACAGCAAGGTTACATGTCTGGGAGAACTGGTACATTGAACAGCTGTAGTAAACATCGACTGTAGTAAACCTGGATGTTCACGAAAACTGTCTAGGACATCTCAACGTTTCCCCTTAGGAAAACTTTGTCGGTAGGGGTCCGTGTCGTTTGTTATACAGTGCCTTACCACATAAGAACTATAACTGTTTGACGTCATATTACTATTCAAAAGCTTCTTGGATCTTTTGTATTTTGTTTTGGTCATATTTTTAACGATTCCACATTCCTACATTTCAATAGCAGATATACTCTATATAAAAGCTATTTTTTTCTACTTAACTTCCATTAAAAAGGCATGCAAATTGCAATATTGCTCAATGCCAGGCGAACGCTTTTGCATCCCTTAGTAATCTAGACCATAGTTCCCACAGCACGTAATTAATATGATCTGAGCTTGAGTTCCAACATCATACAGCCCCGACTGCTCATCCTTGCTGTTAATCGATAAACAAGCGTTCAAAGGGGGTAACTTTTCTTTAGCCAATTGGAGGGTTACAGTACCCTGAGGCCCTTGGGCAGCTGTGGTAAATGTCCTTACCCACATGGAAACCACTCAGTACCCACCAATTACTTTAGGATCCACAGAAAATGCCACACAACTATTCACTTAAAAACTGAAATTGCTGTGAATAAATTAATTCTTTAATGTTATACATTATCAAGGATTGTTAAAAAGAAGCACGTTGTAAGTATATGTAGAGGGTTGGATTAAAGATTCAAGTAGTTAAGGAAAATCTGAGCCTCTACTCTGCACACTTTTGTGTACTATAATTGTGGACAAATTTCCCACAGTATGGGTGTGCTACGTAGGTGTGTCCTCCAACCAAAACATTTTAAAGAATCATTTTAAAGAATCATGTGTACAGTCCCCAGCAGCACTGCCAATGCATCTGAGGACTGTATTCATGGGAGTAAAGAGAGTGTATCTGAAAACCCTAATGTAAGGCATACCCCACTGTGTATATGTCTCATCCCTGTGTTAACCTACTATTATAAAATGTGTGGAACCCTATGAAGAAAAAAGATTCATGAAGATTGCAGGAATGAATTAAAGAAATTATTGCTTATTTCCGAGTAATGTCAAATTATTGTGCAGGAAGGCTCGTTGCAAGCATCCGCTGCCAGTGCACCTGGGGACTGTACTCATAAGAATAGAGCGGGTAAAAGATTGAGCATCTACGTCTCCTAAAATACTTTGAATCATATTGTGAGTGATGCAAGTGTACCAGTTGGGCAAAGTCCCATACGTAACAAAGCACCATGAGATTATTGTAGCATTTCTTGTTGAATTAGAAGTAAAATCTCTGCTGGGAGCCAAAAGAGCATTCCAGAGCGCATGAATGAGTTTAATGTGATTAATCAATTAAATAAATAGAGCAGTTTGAGCATCCCAGTGGACTTTTCAGTTTTCACTTTTATCTTCTTTTTCACATTACTGGGCAGCCTTGAGTTGTCACAATAATTTATCATTAAGACAACAATGGCCAAGAATTTCTTTTGCATTTACTCGTAGCCTCTGATTGTGGTTAACATCTTGACTGCCTTTTGAAGGACACTACAATCATCTCTAAACAACAACACAAACACCTACTGTGAGAGCGACGTTAACCACCAGAAGAAGGCAGATCCCAAAATCACCATCAGCCTCAGCCTGCAGGATACTGAAATCCCTGTCTGCAGGACATACCAACAACAAAATACAGGGGGGCACCACAGTGACCACCTTCAAGAACACCACCAACTTGAAAATCCTCCTACTACCTCGAGATTACACCTTGTATGATATCAGGCAGTTTGCGGATCTCTTGCGTGCAGCTGACCTGCTTAGTTGTATGAGAACTGTCATGGGGGATTATGAACTGTCTTTCAACTTTATTGTCTTTTCTTACATATTTTACAGCAGGTTGTTGTTGGAAAATGGCCCTCTCTGGAGGGTCACCACAAATGTTTTGCCTTCCTCCTCCTCCTCTTTTTATGACCTTATTTTTGTTGGCTCTAGGACTTAGGGCCCTTTACCACTGCTAACCAGTGCTAAAGTGCATGTGCTCTCTCTCCCCTAAACATGGTAACGTTGGCCCATACTAAATTGGCATATTTAATTTACCTATAAGTCCCTAGTAAAGTGCACTTGATGTGCCCAGGGCCTGTAAATTAAATGCTACTAGTGGGCCTGCAGCACTTTTTGTGTCGCTCATATGAGTAGGCCCATAACATTGTCTCAGGTCTGCATTGCAAGGACTGTGTGTGCAATTTCACTGCCACTTCAACTAGGCATTTAAAACTACTTGCCAAGCCTTAGATTCCCCTTTTCTTATATATAAGTCAACCCTAAGGTAGCCCCCCCTAGATATCCCATAGAGCAGGGTGCTATGTAAGTAAAAGGCAGGACATGTACTTATATGTTTTACATGTCCTGGTAGTGAAACCCCCCACTGTGAAGCACGTTCCTCTCATAGACCAGCATTAGAAATTCTCTTATATGCTTTTAAATGGTAATTTCTGATCCGAGAGGAATAGACATGTCATATTTGGTATGGTTTGAATGGTAGTGACAAATCCTACTTACTGGTGAAGTTGGATTCTACATTACTATTTCAGAAATTCCCCTTCAAGAATGTAGGCATTTCTCTGCAATTACTGCCACCTGTGCATTACAGCCTGTCTCCAATACAAGTCTGGTCTGTGCTGGATGACAGCTTCCCTTGTGCATTCTACTAAGACAGCCATTAACACAGGACACTCATCTGCATTCATCTGCATACAGATGGGTTTCCCTGGGGAGGAAGGGTGGAGGGGCTATCTCTCAAACTTCAAAGGCCAATGGCCTGCCGTCACACAAAGGACTGATAAGACCCCACATGCTCTTGGCAGACAGAGCTGGGTTTAAAGTGAAACGTGTGCACTTCAAACCACTCTTGAAGGTTCCTCCACTTCAAAGGCACTTTTGGGTATGTATACTGGGTCTGTGGCGCCACCAAATGAGACACTTCTGGACCTACAAATGGACTCTGTTAGAGGGACTGCCTGGCTTCCCAATGGACTCACCTGGACTGCTTTGCTGGGAGGACTGCTGGCCTGCTTGTTGGCCTGCTGATCCCTGACTCTGCTGGAAGGACTCTGCCTTCTTTCACAAGCACTCTCCAAGGGCTTGGATTGAGCTTGCCTCCCGTTCTGAGGTTTCAAGGCTAGCAAAGACTTCACCAAAGAAAAGAAAATCCAGCGCATCGGAAAAAAAACGCAATACCTGCAAAATCCAATGTAATGCCTGCCTGATCAGTGCAGCTCATGCCTTGTGGCTGAGAAATCACCACATCACCTGCCGGATCGATCCAGTGCCTGTTGCCTCTTCTCAACGCATTCTGAATTTTCCACACCTCACACATTGGTGTCAAAATATCCCCGCATTGCAGTGAGGAACCAAGGCTGCACTCCTGGAAATCAATGCATCACCTTGCCGCATGGAAATAATCTATGTATCACCTCTGCCGTGTCAGAAAAGTTGACCCATTGCTTTATTTTCCGACACATTTCCTCCTCTGCTCCACCTCTGCTTTGCTATTTTCGACACATCCCAGGTACTGTGTATTAAAAGGATATAACGATTGATTATTGTGGCTTAAGACTCATTTAAACCTTTAAAAAGTGATATCTTGACTTGTGCATATTGGATTCTTGTCATGTTGGTCTTGTTTTATTCAGATAATTATTATCTATTTTCCTAAAGTGGTGTAGAGTACTTTTTTTGGTATTTTTCATTGTGTTACTGTATGAGTTATTGCGCAAATACTTTACACATTGCTTTCTAAGTTAAGCCTGCCTACTCTGTGCCAAGCTACTGGAGGGTGAGCACAGGATAAATTAGGTTGTGTTGTTACCCTGACTAGGACTGTGGTCCCTACTTGGACAGGGTGCATACCTCTGTCAACTAGAAACTCAGTTTCTAACAGTTGTGAATGAAGATATTGCTCCTATTAATGTTTATTAAAGAGCTGCAATGTTTTAATGTATTTGTTTTGAATGGGTTTTAACCAACATAATCTATTTTTGACTGACTGAGTTTTGTCTATAAGCTTTGCTTGCTCTTTAAAGTGTGACATTCCCTGTGTGACTTCAAATATAGGTTGGTAAGGTTCTGCTGGATGCTCCTGCAACTTTTTAAAAATTTCATCTATGATAGAACATCGGCAGATTGGCCATTGGCTATTTTTCAGTTCCAGGGCTTGGAATTTCATATACATTTAATTGGTGAATGCACACTGTGTACTGCTAATAATTGGCAGTTTTAATGATCATAATTTTAGTTCATTTTCAAAATAGCAGAAAGCCACCAAGCACAACATGGCTCACAGAGTGTGTGCCTCAAACTGCATGCATATTTGCATCATAATTCCTTGTCAATAGGAGTTTGCAGATTTTTCTAATTCCTTGGTTTACGTTTTGCAGAGTGTACAATACATCGGGCCAGAAAAGACCCTGACGGGGGAACACTTAGATGTTGGGATACATGGGACAATCACGGTGAACCACTTGGTTGGTTGGCCAACTTAACAGTTATATGTCCACCAACCAAACATTAAATCAGGTCCTAACTGTTTTCACCAAGATCATCTTCCGTGGAAGTTGCTTTTGACTTGCATACAGATGTCTGCAAAGTTGCAAGGATTTTCATGGCTCTTTTCGAATGTCAATTATTGCAACATTGCACACTCCAAACAAAGATCATAGTAATTCCTAAAAATCTTGTTTCACTGAGCTTTCCTAAGTTTTAACCTTGAGATCTGCATTGCCTCCTCAGCCCATTTTTCTTGCACCACTACTCACTATATGAGGTATGTAAGCTCTATCCAGGCACCATGTGACATAGCTGGGCCAATGAAATGTAAAGCAAAAGCACACCGTCCGTGCCTTTCATATCCCCCCTACCATCAAGGCAATAAAAGAGAGCCAGACCCATGACAATCCCTATTTCATTTGTCTGCTCTACGAACATCATAGATATATGGAGCCTGTCCAAACTTCTTTATAATAAGCTCTGGGGGATTAGGGGGCTGGGGCTCTTGAAGTTGGAAAGTTTCAGGCATACTCTTAATACTGTCGGTAAGTGGGATATAGTGTATCAAGAGTTAATTAGACTTGATTTCCTTGTTTATATACTTGGTATATAACATTTTCTTCTTGGTTTTTACATAGGGGCTGAACTTCCACAAAACTAATCATATCATTATTGTTAGAAATGGGGTCTTTGGTTGACAGTCAGGTTACCCCTTGTTCAAGCAAAGACCCTCACTCTAGTCAGGGTAAAAGAGAATCACCCTCAGCTAACCCCTGCTCACCCCCTTGGTAACTTGGCAGAGCAGTAGGCTTAACTTCAGAGTCATAGGTATAAAGTATTTGTACCAACACACACAGTAACTTAATGAAAACATTACAGAATTACACAACACAGGTTTAGAGAAATAGGAAATATTTATCTAAACAAAACAAGACCCAAACAACAAAAATCCACAATACACCAGTCAAGTTATCAATTAAAAAGCAAAAAGAGGCTTCATGTAGTTTAAAACACACACTAACACTGTTAGCGTGAAAATGTACCTTGGGTGCGTAAAAAATAACCTGCACGGGCGAGTGTGCGTCAAAAATGGGGTTGCGATGTGTCGATTTCACTCACGAGCAATACCTTGCGTCATTTCTCCTTTTGTCGGGTCGGGCGCGTCGTTTCTTCTCTCCACAGGAGAGCGATGCGTCGATCAGGTCAGCACTCTCAGGCCCGGGCAGGCCTTGCATTGTTTTTACAAGCCCAGCGGTACTTGCGTCGGAAATCAATGGGTTGCGAACTCCCAGCCTCCGTCTGCGGTGCTGTGCGGTGTTTCTCCTGCTCTGTGCGTCGATTCTTCGGTTGCGTTGCAGGCAAGCTTCGATTTTCAGCCACGAAGCCGGCGGTGCCTCGATTTTTCAGCCGCAGCTCGGAGTCGCGTTGATCTTTTCCCTGCATGGCATTCTGTGCGTAGATTTCTTCCTCTTAGGCTGACAACTTCTCCTTTCAGGGTCCCAGGAACTGGATGGGCACCACTTGGCAGAGTAGAAATCTCTCCAGAGACTCCAGGTGCTGGCAGAGAGAAGTCTTTGCTGTCCCTGAGACTTCATACAACAGGAGGCAAGCTCTAATTTAAGCCCTTGGAGATCTTCACAAGATGCAAGACACACAAAGTCCAGACTTTGCCCTCTTACTCTGGCAGAAGCAGCAACTGCAGGATAGCTCCACAAAGCACAGGCAGGGCAGCTCTTCAGCTCTTCTCCAGGCAGAGGTTCCTCTTGGTTCCAGAAGTGTTCTAAAGTCTGTGGTTTTGGGTGCTCTTCTTATATCCAATTTCTTCTTTGAAGTAGGACTACTTCAAAGGAAAGTCTCTTTTGAATGTGAAATCCTGCCTTGCCCAGACCAGGCCCCAGACACTCACCAGGGGGTTGGCGAGTTCATTGTTTGAGGGCAGGCACAGCCCTTTCAGGTGTGAGTGACCACTCCTCCCCTCCCTCCTAGCACAGATGACTCATCAGGAAATGCAGACTACACTCCAGCTCCCTTTGTGTCACTGTCTAGTGAGAGGTGCAACCAGCCCAACTGTCAAACTGACCCAGACAGGGAATCCACAAACAGGCGGAGCCACAGAAACGGTATGAGCAAGAAAATGTTCACTTTCTAAAAGTGGCATTTTTCAAACCCACAATCTTAAAATCATCTTTACTAAAAGATGTATTTTTAAATTGTGAGCTCAGAGACCCCAAACTCCACATGTCCATCCGCTCCCAAAGGGAATCTACACTTTAATCAGATTTAAAGGTAGCCCCCATGTTAGCCTATGAGAGGGACAGGCCTTGCAACAGTGAAAAACGAATTTAGCAATATTTCGCTGTCAGGACATATAAAACACATTACAATATGGCCCACCTTAACCATACACTGCACCCTGCCCTGGGGGCTACCTTGGGCCTACCTTATGGGTGTCTGACATGTAAGAAAGGGGACAATTTAGGCCTGGCTAGTGGGTACACTTGCCAAGTCGAGTTTACAGTTAAAACTGCACACATACACACTGCAGTGGCAGGTCTGAGACATGATTACAAAGCTACTTATGTGGGTGGCACAACCAGTGCTGCAGGCCCACTAGTAGCATTTGATTTACAGGCCCTGGCACCTCTAGTGCACTTTAATAGGGACTTACTGGTAAATCAAATATGCCAATCATGGATAAACCAATTACATACAATTTACACAGAGAGCATGTGCACTTTAGCACTAGTTAGCAGTTCAAAAGCCAACAGCAACAGGTCAGAAAAAATAGGAGGCAGGAGGCAAAAAGATTGGGGATGACCCTGCATAAGCAAAAAAGTCCAACAATTTCCTATTACTAAGCCTATGTCCTGTCTGAGTTTTCAAAGCAGCACCCTCTCCTTCAGGTAGTGAGAATAAGCTGCATTCAGCAAGGTGGCCTCTACTTTGCTACTCCTTTGTTGGATGCCGTGTGAATGGAGAGAGAACTAATTGCATCGTACACCTTATTAAACTCTCCTGTGTTGTGCCTGTTTTAGCATGTCTCCCTTGGGAAAAGAGACGCGTGTTACTTGTATTGAAAGTTGTATTCATGACCTCTAGATGTTATAGTTAGGCCTACATTTTACCCACACAAATCCATTGAAATTCAGCAGTTATACTTATGTTAAGAAACTATAACTCGTGGCTTATAACTATATATAACTATATAACTATAACTGCTTAATTTCCATGGTTTTGTGTGGGTAAAACATTAACCTAACTATAACATCCATGTAACCTTTGCTTTTTTCAGTGAATTTCTATGTTTTCGTTGACATAAAGGAATATATAATTATTGTATGTTAGTACAACCACCACCTCACCTGGCCCTCAGTCATCGCAGCGGTATTGGCAGAAGGGCCTGGCCTGTGGCCAAGCCCTGTTGAAAACTGCCCTGCATGCACCCCCCACTGCACATGACCTTAGGCCATACACGGTGGGGGTATGGTGTGTGTGTTTTTTTTCCATTAGGTTTTGGATCCATTGCGAAGTTACACTGGGGGTCTCACTGTGTGCCATGATGGATCCGCGGATCAGCCAATTATTTTTAAAATGTGGGCAATTTTTGTCCCATGAGGGATCCCTCAGAGACCCCTCCATGTGTCCTACGGGGTCAGAAAACCTCTAGTCCTGACTCCTAATGTCTGATTATATTTATGTTGTCTTCCTGCGGGCACAGCCAAGAAACAAATTGGTGGCCGCTACTTTCCTTTCAGACTGTGGCCAGCCAATCAGGTCCTTGCTTTTCATTCGGATCCATGGGCGCCTATGGGTACCCACAGATCCGCAAAGGATCCGCCTCCCTTGATTTCTATATTTTTATTTCTTTATTAACACCAAAACTACTGAACAGATTTATACCAGATAACAAAAAGAGATCTTTCTGGACCAAGATCTAGCTTAGTACCACATTTGGTGTAAATCCATTCAGCGGTTCGGGCTGCAGTTGTGTTAAAAAAATTAGAAATCCCCATAGACATTGCATGGGGGAAAAAGCATTTAGGGACCCCCTTTTTGTTTGGCCCCTGGATGACAAATCACCCTGAAACTACCCATGCATCAGTTGAACTAACTAGCATACATGTTTTGAAATTGTCACCAATATTCATCAAACGGTGCTAATGGTATTAGCAAAACAAAAAATGCTTTATCTATGGGAAGATTTGGTCCTATCTATCTATATATATATAAATATATATAGATATATATACATATCTATATATATATATCTATATATATATATATATATATATATATATAAACACACACACACACACTCACGGATAAGAAAATATTTTAAATATTTGTTGTGCAAGGTATTTCAGGGTGGACTGGGACCTTACTTTTTCTCTATTTAAGTCAATCAGTCTACTAATCAAGTGTTCTGCAGTAATGGAGCACAGAATGCACTTCTCCAAGCAACACCATTGTACCAGAGAAGATGAACTGATGGAAAGAGAAAAGAAAAGGACAATCCTCTCTAGTCTCTTCTTCTGCACGTTCTCAGCTCTCTGAAAAACTGATGTTGTATTTAATTTCCTCTTTGTCTGATGCTATTGCTAATGCTATAGATCCCAGTGATCGCTATTCACCATACCCTTCCACCTCCTCACTTTCTTCATATTGATGTTTTTTCTCCTACATCTGTGTTTTCATGGCTGTGTCCTGCCTATGAAGAAGAGGAAGTTCTGGTCCCTGAGACAACTCATAAAAGCAAAGTTATAGAAAAAATCAGAACTTTCCTCTTTGTTTAGGTATTGGGGAGATAATTTAATAATTCTTATGGAGGACATGCCAAGCACTAGTACTGGGTTGTTTAAACAATTTCAGTTCCATTCTCCAACTTGTTTAGCTATAAATAAGGAGGTGATAGATTCACTTCTTTGAGAATGGTAGAACCTGGAGAAGGCAGTACTTCCTAAGTTCTTAACACGTTTGTATCCCGTGGCTAAGGGTGATATGGATACTCTTGCTTCCATTAAGATTGATCGGATGTTAGCTAATATTGCTGGACATTCCACTGTTATTCCTGAGCGGGTTTCAGTTGCAGACTTTGTGGACCAGAAGGTGGAACATTTCTTGAAGAAGACTTTTTCAGGGTTAAATCTTGCTTTGAGAGCAGCAGTTTGTGGGGTTTATGCCTCCCAATCTTTAGTAAAATATTTTCAGGCTCTAAGTTCAGCAATGTAGAATGGTTCTGAGTGTTCTGAATTGTTTTCCAATATGGAAACTGAGGACAATTTTTTGTAAGATGTGTCTTGTGATATTTTGTAGGCATCTGCCTCATCTATGGCTTCTAATATAGCAGCTAGATGTCAATTTTATTTGAGGGATTTGAAAACTGAAGTGGCACAGAATGCAGGACTGCTACATATGCCCTTTTATGGGAGTAATTTATTTGGTGATCACTTAGTGGGCTTGCATTTAAGAGTTTCTAAGAATCAGAAATATGCACCATTGTTCAGGACTCAGGTTAAACCAGAACCCCGTCGAGGAGCTGCAAGAACACAGACGAGTTTTTGTTTGAATTTTTAGGCATTGAAAAAAGAAGTCACACCAACATTATTAGGGCAGGAATCTGTGTTCAAAGCCTCCATCTCCTCCCCAAGGCCCAGGAAACATTCCTGACTATTCTGAGCCCCTGTTCGGAGGGAGACTTACCTTTATTTGTTCAGAAATGGAAAGAAAATGTTTTGGATGTCTGGGTTCTCCAAATAATAGAACGATGCTATGCTTTGGAGTTTGAGAATGTCCCTCCAAACTCAGAAGCAATTCAGATGTCATACTCAAAAGATCCAATCAAGGCTCAAGCTTATCTGAACATTTATTAAAGAGTGCAATTTGTCAGATTCCAGAAGATCAGAGAGGAAAAGATTTTCTCTCTACTGTCTTCCTGGTCTAAAAACCTGGGAATTACAGATTGATCATCAATTTTAAGAAACAGAGAGCGTGTTTCTCAGGAAGATCCAGTTAAAGATGAAAACGCTTCAGAGAATAACCTCCCTGGTAACACCAAGGTAATGGATGATGGCTCTTGACCTAAAAGATCCCTACTTGCACATTCCAATTTTTCCTCCTCATAAGAAGTTTCTCATATTCTGTGTGAAAGGTCAGCATTGGCAGTTTTAGGTTCTTCCATTTGGTCTGACATCATCTCCAAGAATGTTTACGAAAGTTCTAGCACCAATAGTGGCCAATTTGCACATAAGGGGATTCTCATCCACTGACTTACTTATCCTTTCTCCATCAGAGACAGTCCTACTTAGTCATACCAATGAGATGTGTCCTATTCGTCAGAAATTCTGCTTGCTAATAAACTGGAGGAAATCTCCTCTTCTACCCACTCAGGACTTTGAATTTATTGGTGCACGATTTCAGACGCATCTGAGGATGGTAAGCTTTCTAGATACAACAACTCAGGCTATCAGGAGCCTTTTTTTGTAACTGAGCCAGCAGTCTGAGGTCCCTTCCAGTGATTTGCTGCATGGACACGTGGTAAGCCAATTTCTAATAGGAAGAGTGTTTGCTCAGTAATAGTTTGTGATAGATATTTTTCATAAGTCTTTGTTTCTTTTTCTATTTCTATTGGCATCATGTGTGTTTGTGGTGCCGAGGGTGCATTTTCACTTGGGTCCTCTGGTTCATCATCTTTTGAATTAGTGGAATACAGCAATGAACAAACTGGAACGTATGGTGAGTGTAATAGAGGACATTTGGGGAAAAATGCAGGCATAGCTAAAACCCATACAATTAGTGATGGGGGGCCCCCTATCTTTGCACCCTCCTTACATTTTATCTACTTAATTATTTATACCTACTTCCCTTCCTGGGTGTAAGCCATGAATCAGGACTCTCTAGGCATCTCTGTCCTGTGCTTGCTTTCAACCTAATTCCAGGTATAACCCATTTTCTTGGAGTCAGCCTCGAGGCCTCAGTGCTGGGTGTTTCTTAGCCTTCCTGTTTTCATTTTCCCTTGAGGGTTCTAGGCCAGGGCTTGCTGATGGTGTTTGATGTAGGCTTGCGGAGGGTCTGACCATTCTAGTGCCAGCATTTTTCATTATTTCTTCACAAACAGGAAATTGCAACATCTGCTGCCTTGGGTCATTGTAGCTGATGGTGCTTGGCCAGTGGATTTGGAGAATGTTCCTCAGAGAGGTGTTGATGAAGGTCTGGACTTTGTTAGTGGTGGTCACTGTGGTTCTCCAAGTTTCTGCTCCATACAGAAGGATCTATTCTACTTTAGTGATAAAAAGCCTGATCTTGGGTTGCAGTGTTAGGTCCTTGGAGCTCCATATCTTCTTTAGCTGAATGAAGGCAGCTCTTGCTTTGCAATTTCTTGCCCTGATGTCAGCGTCTCTGCATTCCTGCTTGTCTATGACACTGTTGAGGTAGATCAAGGCCTCAAACTCTTCCACTGCGTCGCCTTCAAGAGTGATTGCAGTTGTGCTGCACGCATTAGCCTTCAGGATCTTGATTTTTCCTCTGTGGATGTTGAAGCCAAGTTTGCTGACGTGGCTGCCAAATTGTTGATCTTCTTTTGCATCTACTGATGGGTATGGGAGAGTAGGGTAATGCCATCTGCAAAGTCCAGGTCATTGAGCTGCATCCAAGGTGTCCACTGGATTCTGTTTCTTCTCCTTGATGTGGATGTCTTCATGATCCAGTCTGTGGCCAGCAGGAAGAGAAAAGGTGAGACCCTGGTGGACGCTGATACTCCCTTGGTAGGCTTCCATAAGTTGTCCTCCATGGACTGACTGGCAGGTCATTCCCTTGAAAGAGTTTCTGATGATTCTTACAAGTTTATCAGGCACACAGTAGCGTAGGAGTTTCCAAAGGGTCTCTCTGTTCATGCTGTTGAATACCTTCTCATAGTCGTCGAAGTTGACAATGAGGGGGCTTTCCATTCCATCGACTGCTCAATGATGATGCACAGATGCACAGTTACAGCCTGTTCATCATGTTCTTCTATATTTTTCCAACATTCCACTGAATCAGGTTGTCATAGTAAGAATGCACTCTTACTTGAACAGACAATCGGGCAAAGGATCCAGGTTCCTGACAGATTTTGCTTTACAAATACTCAGTTGGGCAGAGACTCTTCTTTTGTCAGCAACTCCTATTCGAAGGAGGGACAATATTCGGCAGACACGTTAAGCAGGAGTTCCCTTCTTCCCATGCCTCTGTCTAGCTCCTTCTATTTTCCACCATAGGTTTGGTACTCCTCAGCTAGATCAATTTGCCAGTGCAGAGAATACTCTACCAACTGTCCTGTCAATATTTCAAGAGCAAAGTTGTTGGGGAGTGGATGCTCTGATTTGTCCATGGCCTCCTGTTCTATTGTTTGCCTTCCCTTTCTTTCATCTAGTACCCAAACATTTAGCCAGATTGAGGAAGGAGAGTGTAGACCATGTCTAGGTTCTTGCCTTTTGGCTGCGTGGTTTCCTTTATGGAGGAGGATGGCAAAGAGATTTATCCAGTACATCGATGTTCCCTTTGGTCCCCTTTGCTTTCTCTGGCTCGATGTAGAAAGATGTGACTGTCTGCATTGTTGTTCAGAGGAGGAGTTTGAAGAACTTAGGACTTTCCACTCCTGTAGCCCATTCTATCGAGCAGTCAAGAAGATTTTCTACTAGGAAATCCTATGATCATCATGGATCATGTTTTTCTAGATGTTGTATGGAGAAATCCTTAAGTCCTAGTGATTGGGAATCTAGATGGATTCTTCAATTTTTTCAGAAAGGCTTCGACAAGGATTTAGCATGTGCTACTTTGAAAGTTCAGTGGGCTGCAATAGGGCAGTTATGGCACCTTTGGGTTTCCTAAATGCTTTAAATGCAAGATTACTGATAGGTTTCTCTTTGTTGAGGGGATATTTTAGATCAAGCTCTCATTCCTGGCATGGGATCTTTCTCTGGTTCTTTAGGCATCACAATTTCATCCCTTTGAGCCATGGAAGAGATTGATTTGAAACATCTTTATTTGAAATTTGGTTTTTGGGTGACCATAAAATTAGCCTTGAGAGTAGGAGAGCTGAGTTCTTGGGGCCAGTATTTTGCAGTAAGGTATGATCTTTATTTCAAGGGGAGCAAGAAATATTTTTGCCTTCTTTTTTCAGAACCTACTACTCCTGAAGGAGAAGTTCTTCACACTTTGGATGTTTTAAGGCCTATGAAGATTTGTTTGTCCAGATCACACAATTAAAGACTGTGAAAATGTGTTTGTCAATTTTGGTGTGTTTTATCATGAACAAAATAAGTCTTTTCAAAGGTTGAGCAGATCAATTAAGTCACTTAGAACTAATGTTTTTGATTTACAGGGTACTGTTTAACAAGGTACGATCTACCCAGAGAATAGCTGTCTCTTAGGCAGAGTCTTGTGGTACTTCTATATTGGACAGCTGTAAAGCTTTTACTTGGGCTGCACCGTGTACCTTTGTTTCTCACTATCGACTGGATATTACAAATGTTGAATCCATGAACTTTGGTTCCAGAGTGTTAGCAGTCGTTATACCCTGAATGTTTGTATTGCCTACATTTTTGAATTAAAAGTTGTTATTTGCATCATTTGGGTGTAATATCATCCTAATTCATGGAATCATGTTGTGCTTTATAGCTCTGGTATTTCCTCATATACTAAATAGTGGTAAGAAAAGAATGGATTTTGGAGGTAACGATTCAATCACTTACTGGTAATCTTCATTACTTTGAATATCCTTTTTCTCATACCAGTACATATGGCCCCCCTGATCCCCTTTCCACAATCTGTATTCCCTTACACAGCTTGGGGATATATAGGAAGTACCGCAAGTCTGACCCTCTTTTATTGCCACGATAGTAGGAGGGGTCTATAAGAAGGACGGAGAGTGTGTTTTTGCTTTACATTTGATTGGTCCAGCTAGGGGCAGAGATCAGAGAACTCATATATTAAGTATTGATAGGGGAAAAGGCATATTCAGAGTAATGAAGATTACTGGTAAGTAATTGAATCATTAGTGAGGTTCCTCTGTCTTTCCCTGTCAAACTTGGTAGTAGAGCCACTGAAAGAAACTACCTTGTGGGAAGCAAGTCACATTCACCCTAATCTTATCTTTTTGCTGTATTGGTTGTCTGCTTACCGCTGCTGCTGTTAGTTAGGCCATTGAACATGTTGACACCATCTGTACATAGAGAGATGAGAAAGAGAGAGAGTCAAAATGCAACCAGGGCACAAATATTGTACATGCATATGCCACTTAAATACTAAAAGACATTTCTAATTTTTACACAATTTTATAAGCAAGCTTTTAGGACGTTTATATTACATTCCAGAAATGTAAATAGCAGATAACCACAACAACTAGTTTATTTTGATATTGAATATTTTTGTATCTTGAAGCGGCTGTGGTATTTAAAAAGTATAGTTATTTGTATTTCCTTGACTATGATCAGTGCTTTCAATCCCCTATGTAACTTCACCAAATCTTTACAATGTAACTTTAGAGAAATAATGTCACAGGTCGAATCAACAGGAAACTGGCTGAGAACAATTTAAGGTAGAAATATATAAAACTATACACTTTGTTAAATACCAAAATTGCAAGATTTGATTGTTATTATATTTCCTAGTAAGCTGTTTTGCTGTCCGTCATCTACTTTTTCTAAGTAGCCGTGTTGTGGGTAAAACTCAATTAGTTATTATCCCAGTAATCAAGAACACATTATATTGTTAGTGGGTCAGTAATAAAGAACCCATTACAAAGCTATTTTTTCAGTAATCCAGAACCTGTTATATAATTATCATGCCAATTAATAAGAACCCATCAAACAGCATTTATGACAGTTATAAATCACTAGCCTCAATAGTATGGAAACAGCTGACCACGGGTCTGTGTTTTCTCCTTTAAAAACACAGGCAATAAAAAGCACTGTTTTTGTCATTGTTTATGTGTAGACGCTCATTTAAATGTAAATGTAAATGTATGGGGCACAATTATGATACATTACAAAATAATTTCAACTGGAAAACATATGAAGCCTTTATTTGATAAACCCCATTCTTGGATCATACAGTGAAGTCTTCTTTTCTAAGAATAATGTTTCTAGAAATATACAGGAATATAGGAAAAATGATATCTAGAATTTGTATCCCCTAAACATAAGTCTGACACTCACCATCCCATGTTTTGTAGTGGCTTGCAGGGTCTCCAATGTCATTTAAGCCACCTGGAAGAGAAATAAACATGCTATTAAATGCTATTTATGTGCTTGGTGGTCACCATGCCCCACTCCCCAAGAAATACTGGGAATACTTATACAGCTCAATTAAGCATTTCCGAACAGAGTTTATCAGTGGCAATTCATGAATTGTACATTCTTGCACCAATCTTGATAGAATAGATGAAGCGCGATATGTTCAATGGCGGAGGTTTGCAAACAATGTCAACATAATTACATCACTGAGTGTGTTCTCCTTTTGTATGTAGTTGTATATTCTCTGTCTATGTTACTAAACATGGGCTGAATCACATGTGAAGTTGCACGTGCAGACCAAAGTATGCAATATCTGAGAAAAAGAATTGACTCCCAGATACTGGCTCCTCTATATTTGCTAGCCTGTGGATCTGTGTGTAATCTGACACTCTGCTGACTCTTGGACACTGGCTCCTCTACCTGGGCTAGATGGTGGCATCGAAGGAGGAACAATTTAGGCAATGGGCCACGGTGATCTTTTGATGACTGTATGCTTACAGATGCCTGCCTCCTTCTGCGATATATAGGCATAAGAGCTCACTATACCAAATACCTATACAGGAATGACCAGGTATGGGTGTTTATGCATGAATGGATGCATAGGATAAACATATTAAGGAAAATCTCTGATACTGAGAACCTTCAATTTTGAGGTTACTCTCTGGGTAGCTGAACTGTATAGGTCCTGAGGAAAGTTGGGCACAATATGCCCTTAACTGAAACATGTCAATCATATGACACTAAAGTCAGAATTGCGCTGCGCCCAACTGCTTTACAATGTCACCAGCCACCCCTGTGCAGAGACAGGAAGTGCCCAAGGGGGAAACCTGCAGCACTGTGTAGGAAGAAGTCTTTAAAGCAGGTGCCCAAGGGAGAACACTGCAGCACTGCATGCAGCAGGAGAGATCTTTAAAGCAGGTGCTCAAGGGAGAACCCTGCAGCACTGTATGCAGGAGAGGGCCTAACAGCATGTTGTCCAAGAGTGAACCCTGCAGCACTATCAGGAGAGGTTCATACAGCAAGGTGCCCAGGACAGAGCCCTATCACATTGTGCCCAGAAGAAGAGCACTTATGACTGTGCCTAGAAGAAGAACCCCTAACACTGTGCCCAGGAGGGGACCCTGCAGCACTGCACCCAGAAGACAGTCCTCTTCACCGCTGAAGAACAGTCCATGCTACACTGTTTTCATACATAAGGCCTCCAGAATATGGACCAGGAGAGAGGTCCAAAGCATGGTGCTCAGGAAAAGGACACATCATCACAGGTTACTGAACAGGTTCTAACAGATCTGTGCTTGGGAAATCCCAATGTTCCATGCATCCCAGATGAGGTCCCTTCAACACTGTTCTAAGGACAGGATCCTGTTGCAAACGTGACCCAGAGAGGACCCTCTAGGACTGTCCCCAAGAATGAAACCTTCAGCACTGTTGCCGGGAGAGGACCCTGTTGCACTGTTCCAAGGAGATTACACTGTAGTAAGATGGCAGTGTGCATAGGAGCAGAACCTTCAGCAGTATGCACAACTGAAGACTCTTCAGCAGTGTTCATTGAAGAGGAGCCTTCAGCAATGTGCATAGAAGAGGAACCTTCAGCAGTGTGCATAGAAGAAGAACCTTCAGCAGGGTGCGTAGAAGAGAAAGCATCAGCAGTGTGCATAGAAGAGGAACCTCATTAGTGTGCATAGAAGAACCTTCAGCAGTGTGTGTAGGAGAAGAACCTTCAGCAGTGCGCATAGAAGAGGGAACTTCAACAGCGAGCATAGAAGAGGAACCTTCAGCATTGTGCATAGAATAAGAACCTTCAGCAGTATGTTTAGGAGAAGAAACGCCAGCAGTGTGCATAGGAGCAGAACCTTCAGCAGTGTGCGTAGCAGAAGAACCTTCAGAGGTGTGCATATAAGGGGAACCTTCAGCAATATTAATGGATGCAGAACCTTCAGCATTGTGCAAAGAAGAGGCTTCAGCAGTGTGCATAGAAGAAGAACCTTCAGCACTTTGCCCAGGAGAAGAACCTTCAGCATTGTGTATAGGAACAGAACATTCAACAGTGTCATAGGAGAAGGACCTTCAGCAGTGTACATAGAAGAGGAAATTTCAGCAGTGTGTATAGAAGAGGAACCATCAGCAGTGTGTATTGAAGAGGAACCTCATTAGTGTGCATAGAAGAACCTTCAGCAATGTGCATAGGAGCAGAACCTTCAGCAGTGTGTGCGTAGGAGAAGAACCTTCAGCAGCGTGCACAGAAGAGGGACCTTAAACAGTGTGCATAATAGAGGAACCTTTAGCATTGTACATAGAATAAGAACCTTCAGCAGTGTGCTTAGGAAAAGAAACGTCAGCAGTGTGCATAGGAGCAGAACCTTTAGCAGTGTGCATAGGAGAACCTTCAGAAGTGTGCATAGAAGGGGAACCTTTAACAGTGTGCATAGATGCGGAACCTTCACCACTGTGCATAGAAGAACCTTCAGCAGTGTGCATAGAAGAAAAACCTTCAGCAATATGCCTAGGAGAAGAACCTTCAGCAGTGTGCATAGGAGCAGAACATTCAGCAGTGTCATAGGAGCAGGACCTTCAGCAGTGTGCATAGAAGTGGAAATTTCAGCAGTGTGCATAGGAGAAGAACCTTCAGCAGTGTGCATAGAAGAATAACTTTCAGCAGTGTGCATAGGAGAGGAATGTTCAGCAGTATGCATAGAAGAAGAGAAGCCTTCAGCTATAAGGCATCTGCTGCACTGTGCCAGTCTACCAAAGGGTCCTGAAAAACGTGGCTTGGGACGGACGCTGCAGCGCCTTGCCCAGGGGGTACAGGGAGTTAGTGCTAAGAGCCTTTCTTGACACTGCGCTAGCGAGCATTTCTCGCCTTCTCTGGTGAGGTGTGGCATTAGAGACAAAGGTAACACTTACCTTCGGCGGGAATAATCTTGAAGTCTGCCCCACCTAAAGAAAACATAAGAAAGAGTACAATGTAAACTTGGAAGTGGATAAATTCACGCCTTTTCCTGTCTGCTTTTGAAGTTTCCACGGGCCAGATGTATCAAGAATCCATTTTGCGATTCTCAAATAGCGATTTTTAAGAAATCGCTATTTCAGAGTCGCAAAATGGTATGTATTATATTTGTGATTCGGTAATAGCGATTTCTGAAAAATCGCAAATGCTATTACCGAATCGCAAATAGCGATTTTGACCCCATTCGCACCTATGGTCCTGTAGGCCCATATTTGTGAATGTTTTGCATTTCCCAAATTGTGAAAGTTTTGGAAATGCAAACCCCAGGGTGCTGGGGGCCTAAGGCCCCCTCTGCTGCACCCTCAAAAATTATTTTAGGACATGTAAGGCGTACACATGCCAAAGGGGCATGTGTGCGTTACATGTCAATTTAAAAAATGCATTTTGAATGCATTTTTAAAATTTGCATATAGTTACCACCAAATTGTATTTGGTGGTAATTGTGATTCCTTAATGCCCAATTCCCATTAAGGAAAAGCTTGATACATGTGCTTAAAAAATCGCAAATAAGGATTCCTTATTTGCGATTTCTTATTTAGAGAATCGCAATTTGGGATTCTCTAAATGGGGTTGCAATTTTAAGGAATCGTATACTGAAAGGCATTTTTGCATTCTCAAACAGCCGTTCGCACTGTTTGCGAGTGCAAAAAGCTTTGATACATCTGGCCCCACATCTGTTGACTCACACCTTTCTTCCACGCAAAAGAATGAGGACGGGCTCCAGGAGTGGAGTAAGTCAGTGTTGTCAATGTCTGGCAGTGGCAGCAAACGATGAGGTCTGGCTAGGCCATGCTCTGTCTTTTTACAGTGGGGAACAATTGAAAACCTTATTGCTTGAATGTCTGCATCCCACAACATAGCAGCTTGACTGTCCAACCGCATCCCCCATGTCTGCTTTTCTTCTGCTGTAAAGTGACGTTCTGAGTGATGACTCTTTGCCAAGGCCATATCCTAATTGACCAGCAGATGTCACTGCTGCACTTCTGTATTCTCGAAAATTCAAAAACTGTGTCATTGGTGATGCTGGTGCAGTATCTAGTGCTCCAGAAATATGATAGGCAGGGCCGTCTTTTGAGCGGTGCGACCGCACCGGGCGCTGACCTCAGGTGGGCTCTGTATTTGGCAATAACTTCCTACACTTGCGATTTAAAAGCAACTGCTGAAAAGTTCCTTGAGCATTTAGCCTTCAAGAAACAATTAAAATGTCAAGATATCTCTTGTGATTAATGTTCCTGCTAGAGAGAGAGATGGGAGTTTTGCCCAGTGGCAGCTTTGCTTCACCATAAAGTAGCTTAGAGGGTTAATATCCCTGCTGCAAAAAACAGAACTGTACGGCTTATTTAAGAAAAGTGGTGCTGCACACAGTGCAGTGCCACTTTTCTTGCACCCCTTAGCGCCCCTCTAACGCCACCATGTGTGCATCCTATTTCAAATATGGCCCACTGTGGCGGTAGTTAGGGGACTAGTGTCAGACTTTTTTATGGTAGTCTGGGGCTTTGCAGGATTAGCGTAATAAATGTTGCCGCTAATCTTGCAGAGTACCCAGAGGCCCATTGTAACTAATAGAAGCCTTCTTTTAATGCCTGCTCTGTGCAGGCATAACATAGTGCAAAGGGTTTACAAAGTGGCGCACTGCTTGCATTGCGCCTCTTTGTAAATATGGCACAGCGTTTTTGGCCTTCTAATGCCACATTAGTGTACAAAAATGACACTAATGTGGCGTTAGAATGGCACTAGGGGCTCTTAAATATGCCCCTATGGCAGTACTTAATTTGTGCTTGTTGTTTCCGGTGCGGAGCACCAGCACTTATTTTTGAGGGCCGGTGCTTATTTTTCTACCTCAAGCATTTACTGCAAGAAAAAGACACCTATGGGAAAGACGGAAGAAGAGAAAAACGAAAAAGCCTCACAATGGGAAAAAGCAGAAATCCTCTGTATTCGGCGTTCACACATTTAATTGCAGCAGCCACATGTTTAAGAGGAGGGCTTTGGGCACCAGCACCTTTTTATTTACAAATTAAGCACTGCCCTATTGGGCATATTTGAAAAAAGTGGCACTGCACACAGTGCTGCGCCACTTTTCTTGCACCCGCTAGCACCCCCCTAACGCCACCATGTGTGCGTCATATTTAAAATCCGGCGCACCATGGCGGTAGTTAGGGGACTAGTGTCAGAAATGTTTATGTTAGTGCGTTGCTTTGCAGGATTAGCGTCAAAAATGTTGCTGCTAATCTTGCAAAGAACCCAGAGGCCCATTGTAACCAATGGAAGCCCCCTTTTAATACCTGCTCTGAGCAGGCGTTAAAAGTGTCGGGAAAAAATGACACAAAGAAATCTGACAGATTTCTTTGTGACATTTTTTTGGCCCCCTAAAGGGGGATGCCCCCTTTGCATACATCATGCCTGGTGCAGGCATAATACAGTGCAAAGTGTTTACAAAGTGGTACTAGGTACTCTTAAGCATGCCCCCATATTTTATGTGGCTAGCCGAGGGAGCGATAGAGAGATGAGGGGCACATTTGCCGGGTGGTAGTGAGTGAAACCGAGGAGGATGACATGGGGTTGGGGGCGCCACAATAAACTGTTGCACAGGGCGCCACCAGTCCTAAAGCCGGCCCTGATGATAGGGACAGATTTATTAATGGTATGCGCCGGTGCAAGGTCACAAAAGCAGCGCAAAGAGTTGATACAGTATATACTTTCCAGAGCAAAGCTTTTGCACTGGAATGTAGCCTTACAGGTAACAAAACCGTGCTTTGCGCTGCTTTGTGTTACGTTGTGTCAAGGGGCATCCCCAGGGTGGTACATAGGTGTTATCATACTGCTCGTGGTTGTGTGATCTAAAGCTCTATCTACTAACAAAGGTAGGCAGGATTTTGCATCAAAAATATTATCACAGGGTTTTGCATCAAAAATAATGTCTCCCCAACACAAACAGTAAGAAGTAGAAATGTTTTTTAGCTGTCCTAACATTTCCCACATCACCTGTGTGCTGCAGCGTACAGCACACACACAACATGAGGAGTTTTTCAAAGCATGCTTAAACATAGTACTTTGCACTGGAAAGGTACCTTCAAAGCCAGTGCTAGACATCCCCCATACAACTTTGCATTATGGTGTATGTGGAGCTCAGCAATCTTTTTCTACTCCCGCGCGGGGGAAAGGAGCAGCAGTGCAATATACTAGCATGGCAACACACTGTATTGCCCTTTTTTTTCTTTTTAATAATTGTGTCCCAAAGAGTATACAGGACTTGGCTCATGCGAGAGACTCGAGGGTGCTAAGAAGGAGCCTTCTCTCTCTAAATCCAGGACTCCCAGAACTCTGCCATTTTGTTTAGAACACGCATGATGTTGAATCCATACACAAAATGACCATGATTTTAACCATTAAGTAAAATCCATGCTAATCATCATCTCACATGCAAACCTGCCAAGTCTCACGGTGCTACTGTGTGCCGCTCCTGTCACATGGTCATTGGGTGAAGAGTCAATATTACACAGCGGAAGAGAAGACAAGATGGAAACCCCTGCACCGAGTGACGTCTCCGCTCCTCTTTGGAGGCCATGGACAGCTGATTTCCATTATGGGTTTTTAAAACACTCAAAGCCATCCGTGGCAGCCTAAACAAGCGTGCTGTTTTTTTTTTAGTTGAGGGAGCAATTGGTAGTTATTATCAGGAAGACACACCCCTCCAAAGCCCACCCCTCCTCTCACAGCAAAATCGTTTTTGAAGTAGACCCCACCCCTCCTCTCACAGTAAAAACTGTTTTTGAAGTTGGCAGGTCTGCGCATTGTATGTCTGGAAAAAGTATTTTAAAAAACTATCCTGTTGGTTTTGTAGGCCCTGACATTCACCCTGTTGGTTTTGTAGGCCCTGATATTCACCCTTCTCACCCAAACACTAAAAAAATGCCCAGTAATTACACTTTTGGAGCAAATTCTACCGAGTGAAGAGCACCATGAACGGCCTACAGAATAATTACTGATTTCACTGTGAAGCCTAAAATGCATAGCAGCATCTACACACAGCCTCCCCTCATCCTTGTGATTTCTTAGCGGTGCCTGGAAGCATACTTACTGATCTCATGTAGAAAATCTAGAAGAAAAAATGTGGAGAGAGAAAGAGACACGGGCAATTAGACTTTTAGATCTGGTATGGTACATTTTATTTGTTAAGCAAATTCACGGGTTAGCTTCATGGCACTGAAGAGCAGCCACCAATGTTAAACTAAAAGGGGCAGAGGTACAATTACAAATAATTACAAAATAAATGCCACGTTTTGAGAAGTTTATTTAATTTCAATAGTGAGGGTTCTGTACAAAGACTAACGTCCTCATCATAAGTGGCCAATTATAATCCCTGGAATTCCACAAAACCCCCTCAGAATTACTGTTATTGTCAGGCCCAGTAATTTTGAAGATGGGGGTAATGGAGTTGACACATTTCCAGGAGATAACATGCGAAAATAAGACTTACCATGCTAATTCATAAATGTTTTTCTCGATATTCGCCAGGAGACTTTTTCTGCTTGCAGTAGGTGAAATCTCCGATTGGTGTAACTCTCACAAGATGGGTACAGGCTAAACTTCTAATTTCGCTGGGCCTGATAGCTCCTGTTACCCATCACATAGGTTAAATGGCAATTTGTAATGCGGGTCTAAGAGGCAGAACATGCTAGAGTCTAGCAGCAGCCCAAAAACGATTATTCATCTACGTGAACCATATGGGCGAGGGGAACAACAAGAAGGGCCAAATTGGCAGACAATTTAATTCCAGCTGAACTTAAACACCGTAAATCAGGAATTTGTTTATTAACTACTCTATAAATTCTAATAAATGCCTTGAATTGTACCCTTTTCTAGAGTGGCAAAGCGAAGAAACATATGGTGGGAAAGATGTGGCCCCACTTCTTTGGACCTGTGAGTAGTCTTATAGCTGCATTTCTTAGTAACTGGAGGTATTCTGGAATACCTCCAGATTGTTCTGAATTAACGCTGTTTCCCTAGTCAACCCATGACCGTATCAAGGCATTGACCATGGTCACATGCAGGCTAGGAGTCACAAAATACAGAATGCGGTGAAAAACCCTTAAGAGGTTCAAAGCGGGAGCTTGCCACGGACACCACCTTTGAGCAAGGGAGAGGTGAGAGTGAAGGTGCGTTCCCAAATGTATCACAGTGTTTGCAACAGTGGACCGGATACCCATGGAGGATGAAGGTGGAGTCGGTCACTTAAAGATCAATCTTTGAGGGAGTGGGCTTTAGGAAATGGGTCATCATCTCCATCTCACCAGCCTCAGGAAGGTCATGGTGTGTGGGCGGACTGGTTCTTGGATAAACATCGTCTGAGTATTGTCTGCTTAGGTGTAAAAATATAGGGCCAGATGTCTCATGGAGGCCTTTTGAGATTCGGAAATAGCGATTTTTAAGAAATCGCTATTTCCGACTTGCAAAATGCCATGTATCACATTTGCGAATCGGTAATAGCGATTTCTTAAAAATCGCAAATGCTATTACCGAATCGCAAATTGCGATACCGGCCCCATTCGCACCTATGGGCCTGTTGGCCCATATCTGAAATATTTTTCCCTTTCCAAAATTGCGATTTCTTAACCAGAAATCGCAATTTTGGAAATGCAAAACCCCAGGGTGCTGGGGGCCTAAGGCCCCCCTCTGCTGCACCCCAAAATTATTTTTGGGGACATGTAAGGTGCACACATGCCAAAAGGGCATGTGTGCTTTACATGTACATTTTAAAAATACATTTAAAATACATTTTTAAATTTTGCACATGGTTACCACCAGGTTCGACCTGGTGGTAAATAGCGATTCCTAAATGCCCAAATCGCATGTAGGAATAGCTTCATACATGTGCTAAGAAATCGCTAATAAGGAATCCTTATTTGCGATTTCTTATTTAGAGAGAATTTGCGACTCTCTAAACAGGGTCGCAATTTTAAGGAATCGTTATTTTAGCGATTCCTTAAAATTGCGTTCAGAATGTCTTTCATACATTTTTAACTGGCTTTTTGTATTCGCAAACGGGCATTCGCACCGTTTGCGAATGCAAAAAACCTTGATACATCTGGCCCATAGTCTCAAGGAATTCTTGAAGACACGCTATAGAATAGGGGGAGCAATTCACCTCCTAAGCAACACCCCACCTCAGCGTTCAAGGAGAAAGGCGACAGGAGCATCTTTTTGGGTTCAGTCAGAAGGAAAGTGACTAGTGTCACTCCTGGGCACTAAACAAGCCCCTGACCAGTGAAGGCCTACACTCGACTGATACATCAGGATCTTCCAGGTATTAATTACAAGGCACTACTGTTAGAATTTGAAGACAACCTACGTGATATTTTACTGCGAGGCTTGCATGGTTTGACCTCCACCCGGCTAGGGAACGGCTATTATTGTTTCATACAGACACGAGGTCAGAGCGTCCCTTCCATGACATCTGAAACGCACATTCCAAGTGGGACACTGTACCTGCTGGGACTCTTTCTAGCTGCGCTTTGCATTATATTTTTCTTTCCTAAGGAGAGAACACTGGGTTATTACCAGCCTGTACCAATGCGATGAAAATTCTCGTTATAACTGGGCTTCTTAATGCAAACTCATTGCTGCTCTTATAATCAACTAGCTAGGGCTGTCCTGTGTACTGGTCCCGGCATGTGCCCGTTTTCTGGACTCAGGCTGTGTTAATGCAAGAGGGTGCTCATGGAGGTATGCAGAACAGGGGATTTGTACCCAGAACCCATCACCAACTCACCTACTGAGCGTGGTGGCCTAGTTCACCCACCTGTCCCTTGGGGGCTACTTCTTGGACTTATCCCCGTCTCGTGCCACTCTCAGGCTCAACAAGCCTCTTCTGATGCCATCCCTGAACCCTCTGCTAGAGCACAGGCCAACGGCCACACTTTCGAGGTTCAGAGGCTAGTTACTGTCTGGCCCTGGGCCTAATCTTAGCATTACAGTCTTTGACTGTGCCCGCCCTGCACAAGACTTTAACAGACCTATAATCTGCCCAAGAACACTGTTGTGCTCCACTCTGGACATACCCGTCTTACCTGCGCCACTTAGTTTCAGTAGCGGACCAGCTGTGCCCTGGGTGCGCCACCACCTGCCTAAGGGGCTTAGGGCCGGGGCCGTTGCTTTCAGTAACGAATACCCAGTGTCACACCTGTAAATGGCAGAGGCTACAGCATCCTCACTATTTACCCCGTGTGAGCCAGGGCCAGCAATGTGCTGTTACACCTGCCTGCCCACCTTCCGGTTTGTGACCGACTCCTTCGTTGTGTTCCCACTCACCTGATCCTGCCGCACCAATAGAATCAACTTCCTCCTTATCATTCCAATTCTCCATCCCCACAGCCGCCCAATTCCATTCTAGGATCACTTTCCCCACCTGGTATCTATAGCTTTACGCGCCTGGTCACCTATCTCTTAACTGCTGCCCATGAAGTCCAAGACTTGTAGCCTTCTCTTGCCTGTGTCAGTTACTATAACATATCAGGACTTGTGCATCCTGTTCTGCCCGTTGCACTTCCAGGGTCCGGGAGCAATTGCTCACTCCTCGTCCCGCGAAAGCGTCACATGACTCTGAAGCTATTCAACAAAGAGCTCATGTCCTTGTGCTAAAGGATAGCAAGAAGGGAAACATATTAACGGTTCTCATGGCCAGTAGGGTCCCAATGAGGCATGCATTCTCTCTGATCAGAACAGTTCAGTCTAGGGTGCCCCATCGGCTCTGGACTTTTTTTTTGTCATGATCTAGTGCATTCTGGGTGGTGTAGTCCTGTTTTGTTATTGTTGCATTAGTAAGACCAACACCCCTGAAATCGGTGACTTTTAGGTGAAAAATTCAGGACTAGAAACAGTGCCCGTAATGACCTGGAGTGAGAAGGTCGCACAAGTTAAGCCAAAACACGAACTGTATGATGGAGTCGAGACAGAAGGTTTTCAGAGAAAGTGTGGAGCAAAATACCAGGCTGTACAAAACGGGCCTTTTCTGAAACTACTGGAAATTATCTCATCAGTTTGACTTCTTATCTACAAAGGGGACAGTCTTCTTACCAAAATGAAGGGTTGTGTCTCATTTATTTATGTTCAAATAAAATGACCATTAGGCAAAAGAAGAAGACGCTTTATCTGTTGCTATTTGGCCATCAGATTCATAGACTATCTGGAATGTACTTTCATTGCATGTCTAACTACAACCCCTCTTGCCTCAGCGTACTGCTTGTAGCACAAGGGGTCCAGTACTCACCTTCTTGAAAATGGGTGTCCCCAGGCATTGAATTGTGCTCAGCGACTAGAAGAGAAAGACATAGCTTCGCATTAGTGGCTTTCAATCCGTTTCCGGCGACATCAGACAACTTTTTTGCCAATTAGCTAATCGCTTATGCATTAGGTACTTTATAACGAAAACCTGGACCTCCTTCCCTTTAAAAAGTGACAGGGTGGATTATGCTGATTGCTACAGAAACACCAAATAACGTCCTACAACATCAATTTACTATTTGCTCTTTCCGAATCAAAGAGTTTTGCTTTATAAAAAGATTGGTAAGGGGGAAGTCACAAAAGCATTTTGAAGTACATAAGGTAATGCTCGTGTGGTACTCTTTTACATTTGTAGTTATTTTACTTGCTCTTATAGGTTTTTGTTAGTCACCCTGAAACGTCTAAGTCCCTATCAGTAAAGTGAAAAGTGGGCACAGTCATTTCTATGTGTACTGAAAGCACATGGATATTCCTTGAATCCCTACTCTGGTGATGAACATCCCACCCATTCATAGCACAACTCTGGCAGGGTGCCATGTGCTCAACCAGCTGGAAAGGAAGCGTTGCTAGGAATCAGGCCATCCCTATTTGGTTTTTAGAGATATCTTGAAGAGGAGGTTCAAGGAAACTACATTTACTAATGGCTTATTCACAATAGAAACACCACAGCTTCGTTATGCATGCTTGCTGTATGGTTACTGCCAGTGGTATTTAATAAATGCAATAGTAGATGAGAATTTAATTTGTGCTGTTCCAATTTGGGATGCTTGTCAGTGGGGAATTCATCCAAACATGGAAGGCCAATAATCCGAGCACTAGATGCCATTTTTACCATTACGTGAAAGAGTCAATCACCTATGTACTGTGTTGCTGCCAGGTAGTAGCAAGACACTAGCTACTTGGCTCCATCAATTACAAGACTGGCACTCAGGGCATGTCAGAGTACCACCCAAGCTCTGTTTAGAGGAGAAGATATCTTGTTAACTGCTAATTTGATGAAATATGTGAGAACTCTACCAGATCTTTATTTTAACTTACGGCTGTACAGTGAATCTTTAGAGAAATATATGTGACATGTTCGTTTGGAATGTATGAAGGAACAACGCATGCGGGAACCACGCATGCCTTAACAACGGGGTCGGAACAACGACCACGTTGTTTCCAAGCATGCCTTTACCACGCATGCCTTTACAATTATTTTTCGTTGCAAAAGCATGCCTAGTGAAGGAATGTGTGGGAACAGCATGCGTGGTTCTATCATGCCACCCCTCCACCCTAAGGCCCAAAAGTACCCTACCCCTAATAATTAAACTACCCTACCCGACCCTAAAAACAAAACTACCCCGACCCCCCCACCTGCCACTAGAAACAAAAGTACCCTGACCCCACCACCCACCCTAAGGCCCAAAAGTACCCAACTGCTAATACTTAAACCACCCTGACCCCCCACCTGCCCTAAAAACAAAACTACCCCAAACCCCCACCCCCAAAAACAAAACTACCCGACCCCGCCACCTGCCCTAAAAAGGAAACTACCCCGACCCCCACCTGCCCTTAAAACAAAACTACCCTGATCTCTCCCACTCGCCCCTAAAAACAGAGCAACCCCGACCCCCCACCCCTGCTTTTTAAAAACTGAACTACCCCGACACCACCCACCCACCCTGAGCCCTAAAACCTTCCTGATCCCCCACCCGCCCTATAAACAACTGACCCTCACACGCCCTAAAAACAAAACTACTCCAACCCACCACCCTGCCCCTAAAAACAAAACTACTCCCTAAAAACAAAACTACCCGACCCCTCCACTCCAGCCCCTAAAAACAAAACTACCCCTCTACTCTCCACGATCCCTAAAATCTTCCCCAACCTCCCACTCGCACTAAAAACAACGACCCCCCACCAGCCCTAAAAACAAAACTACCCCTCCCCCCTCACCCCTAAAAACAAAACTACCCGAACCCCCACCACTGCCCCTAAAAACAAAACTACCCGACCCCCCCACCTGCCCTAAAAAAAAAATTACCCTGATCCCCCACCCCTAAAAAAAATAGCCCAACCCCCCACCCCAAGCCCTCAATTCACCCCCACCCCTAAAAACTACCCCCAACCCTGCCCCAGCCCCACTTATTTGACCGCACCCGCTCATCCCCCACAGCTGGCCCTAAAAAAAGAAAACAGGCCAATCCCCCACCCCAAGCCCTTTATCCACCCCATCCCTAAAATCTACCCCCAACCCTCCGCGACCCCCTACCCTAAGCCCTACCCTTAAAAAAAATCCCAAACACCCCCCACCACCGCCCCTAAAAAAATAGCCCAACACCCCCCACCCCAAGCCCTTTATCTACCCTCTACCCCTAAAAACTACACACCAACACTGCCCCAACCCCACTTACCTGACCACGTCCTCCCCCGATACACTCTGCCTTATTCTCTGCCTTAACCACGCATATGCGTAGTTCAGCACGTGTGGTTAAGGCAGAGAAAAAGCCACGCGTTGTTCCAGCAAGTGTGGTTACGCTTTTCCTAAAGCATTGTTACGCTGTTCCCAAAGCATTGCTAAGGACGTTTCCCGATTTATTTGTACTTTCTGGATTGAGGACAGGGCTAGCAGTCCCAAACAGTAGTTTGCTAATTCGTTTGCTTGTTTTTTAGCTTAATTGTTGGCTATTTGCAATATTTATTTGTATTGTTACATATTTAAAAGCTTCAATAAATTCAGTATCCATTTTCATTCCCTTTTTATATATTTTAGGACGAATTCAGGAAGGCTTTTAAGAGTACTACCGAAGTATTATTCTACATACTCCAAAACGCTTTGGTGAATGGACTCCACATACGTTTCTGTAAACATATGCCATATTTTACACATTATAAGCACTGTTTCCTGAATCGGGCTTGACTCGATAGTTTACAGAGGGTGTCCTTTATCCAAAGTTTGAGTTTAACTCTGCATTTCCAGATGTAAGCACAGCTTCCATGAACTCCCATCTGCCTTCATAGCTGTCTAAAATAATAACTTTTGCGCAGTTTAAGAGTCAACCGAATAGCATCAAGCCACCTTCAGAGCAATGATGTTTCACATTTCATTATTTTTTTCTCATAGTAGAATTTTGGGCTATTTTCTTTGTTTAAATATGTTTTTGCTTAGGGCTTTGTGGGCACCTCATACACATTCAAACTGTGCAACACACACAAGCAGTCACTGGCTTCTTCATCAGGCAGACTTCCTCTTCGATCGGATCTTATATTTCCACATACACACTGCACACACTGAGCAAGAGTTATTATCAAACAGGCGGAGTAGCTCTCACCCATTCTCCAGCAAGCAGAAGGGGGGCAATTATCACTGCCCGACAATCCAGGTCAGCCTGTCCACCTTTAGAGAGGCGAGAAAGCTGTTAAACCCACGAGGACACAATGTAGACCTGTCCGCTTGTACAACATTTCACTCAAGCATCATAGTTAACACTTTTTGTGTGAGGACGAAGGTAACATTGGGGGGATGGGGCTATAGTAAGGGACTTGGGAAAGGAAATCCTTTCTTCGTTATTAAGAGTCACAGGTGTGGGACAAACAGGGGCCCTGCAAAACTTTGATGCAGTGAGCCCGCCTCCCCCCCAAACAACATTAAAAGGGGACCTTAACTCAGCTCTGTAGATACATGCAGAGACCTAGGTGTGAGGCCAGCCTGCAAGATCTGGGGACCATCTCTGAAGAACATTTGAGTTCCATGGACCAGAGTGAGTAGCATTTTTTGAAGAACGCGTTTGGAAACATAGCTGAGGGAACCATAGAAACATGGTCTGTTCACGCTGCTCAGGGTCTCTAGCCTGTCCGGTCAGGGGATTAATCTCCTTAGTCTTGACACTAGTCGGTCTTCGTGGTCCCAAGCTTTACCTTTTCTTTCGATTCTTACCAATATTACATTTACTATCTCAATTTTGGCTGCATCCCTCTTGCGTTTTTTGTTTCTAGCACCTATACTGGCCTACTGCTGCATAAATTCTGTACACTCGTAAGCCTCCTCCCTCCAACCACACATGGGGCTCTAGGGACAGAGTGCCCTACCAATGTAAAACGATGCACTGTTACTTCTCTGCCCCTGCTGCACATGGAGTTCCTAGTGCCAGGAGTACACTCGGTGCAGCCCCGTAGACTACTGTTAATCCTGATCATCCTCCCTCAATGAAAAATGGTGCAGAGTCTTATACTAGTGTTACTCCTGAGTCTCCTCCCTCCATGGGAGACACGTATTAAAAGGGTGGCACAAGCAGAGCTGCAGGCCCACTAGTAGCATTTAGTTCAGAGGCCCTGGGCACATGTAGTGCACTTAACTAGGGACTTATAAGTAAATTAAATATCACAATGAGGTATATACCATTCAAACTATGTTTTAGGGAGAGAGCACATGCACTTTAGCACTGGTCAGCAGTGGTAAAGTGCCCAGAGCCCTAGGGCCAACAAAAAGAAATCAGCTCAAGTGTGAAGCAAGCAGGCAAATAAACTGGGGGAAGAACACCCTAAGGCTGTCAGGTATAATGGAAATGAAAAGTGGTGCAGCTTCTTTTTCTACTGTTACTCATGAGCCTCCTCCCTCTGGTTACACACAGAGATCTAGTGCCAAAGTACCCTTAGAAGGAAAAACGGTTGTTAGACGTGTCAGCCTTAGGGTGGCCTTCCCCGAAACTTTCTGCCTACTTGCTTCACGTATTTGCTGAACCGTTTTGTTGGCCATAGGACTCTGAGCATTTTAGCACTGCTGACCAGTGCTAAAGTGCAATTTATTCTCCCCTAAACATGGTAATATTAGTATTTACAAAATTGGCATATTTACTTTACTTGTAAATCCTCCTTACAGTGGTATACCCTATACACAGGGCATGTAAATCAAATGCTACTAGTGGGCCTGCAGCCTGCTTGTGCCACCCACAGAAGTAGCTCTTTAAACATGCCTCACACCTGCCACTACAGAGCTTGTCTGGGCAGTTTTCATGCCACTTCAATTGGCATTAAAAACCCTTTGTCAAGCATTACACCCCCATTTTATTGTACATACACTATCTTTAAGGTAGGCCCCAAGTAGCCCATAGGGCAGGGTGCTGTGTAAGCACAAAGTAGGGCATGTACTTTTAGCTTCTGCATGTCTTAGAAGTGAAAAACACCTAAATGTGTTTTTCAATACTGTGAGGTCTAATCGTATCATAGGCTAACATTGGGAGTTTCTTACTACACTTTTAAGCTGCAGTTCCTGATTGAGAATGAGTAGCTAAGCCATGTTTCATATCATTGGAATGGTAATGATAAATCCCCTTTACTGGTAAAGTTGGATTTAACATTACTATTTTAAAAATGCCACTTTTAAAAAGTGGACACTCCTCTGCTCTTACAGCTCTGTGTGCCTGTAGCCTGACTCCAATACATATCGGGGGTGGGCGACAGCTACATTTTGTTCATTCCCTCTAGACATCCACAAACACAGGAAGACTAGGTGTGTCTGAGCACTCATCTGCATTCTGATGGCTCTTTCTGGGCAGTAAGAGAGGGTGGAGCAGACAATTACACCTGAATAGGTGTGCCTGTCTCCACACAAAGGGCAGATTACCCCCCACTGATAGTCTGGAGCCAGGGCTGGGAAGAAAGGGCATCTGTGCACTTCAAAGACCCTTCTTTGAAGTCACCCCACTTGAAAAGCACAAAAGGGTATACGTACTGGGTCTCTGACTCCAACAAATCAGACACTTGTGGACCTAAAACTGGACTCTGTCAGAAGAACTGCTGTGCTGCATCATGGACTGTTACTCTGCTGGACTGCTGACCTGGAAGGACTGCTTCTCTGCTGTGCTGCCCTGCAGCACTCTGATCCTGCTGAAGGAGAGCTGCACTCTGCCTTGCACTCCAAATGATCTACACAGGCTTGCTGGCTGGCTTCCTGTTGCTTGAGACTAAGGGATGTCAAACGTATCTACCGCTGCTCCTGTGCCTGGTTCATTGGAAGTGGACCCAGATATTTGTACAAGAGAAATCTATGAATCTCCTGTCTGCTTGGAGCAGAACCAGCCCATCGACCCTGTTGCAGGAGCAGAACCGCTGCATCGCTCTCTGAACCATTGTATCACCTTGAGAGCCTGACACTCAGAACCACGCATCGCAGCAGCTTGGAGAGATCAACGCATCCCCTCAATTGCGAAGAGAAACCCAGCGCATAGTACTGCAGAACCAATGGATGGCGGCTTGGCACCTGATCTTCGGAACCGACACATTGCCACCACTGCATGAAGAAAATCAACACATCACCTCAACTGCAGGTCTGGCATTGACGCATCGCTCATCTGCACCCTGAATCTCACTGTTGCAACCAGGTTCAAGGTACTCTGTTCACTGGTCTTGCGTGGCTCCTGTTCCTGGCCTGCGCTCCATTGTGGTCAGCCTGAACTATTGACTATGCTTGAATTAAGCGCGGCCAGATAACCCCTATTGATGCTTATTGCTTCTAACCACTAGAACTCTTTTTCGTCTTTAAAAAATCATAACTCAACTTCTACTTGTTGTTTTTTTTATTTTGGTCTTGATTTATTTATAAAATGATTGTCTACTTTTTTAACCTGGTGTCGAGTAGCTTTGTTTTGTTTTCATTGTGTTACTGTGTATTGTGTTGCTCAAATACTTTAAACATTGCCTCTTTAGATAAGCATGACTGGTCTGTGACAAGCTACCAGAAGGTGGGCACAGGTTATCTTTTAGTGTGTATGTGACTTAACCAGACTAGGATTGTGGTTCCTGCTTGACAACCAGAAACTCAGTTTCTAACAATGGCGCAGCCTCATATACTATTTTTACTTCTGGGCCTCCCTTCTATAGCCACACAGAGAGACCTAGTGCCAGAGTACCCTACCAATGGAAGCAGAAAACATCTGTTGTCAATAAAAACCCATTTCAATGGAGAAAAGGGCTTTTTTGAAAAGTGTGAGGCATAGTAAAACAAAGCTACAAATGGCAAGCGGTAGAAAAACAACATTAAGGAAGAAGAAAACATAAAAGTAGTACCTCAATCACAGCACAATCAGTGGAAGGAGAGCAACCAAGCTGAAGCAATCTGTACTTCGTCCATGCTTCAACCAAAATAAGAGGAAGTGAAGCCAGTAGGCGGTGGACAATTATAAGGTAGCAAATAGGAATGACATTAAAGGGAACAAATGTTAAGTAATGGGTGCACTGCAAGCTACTTGTATACAATATCTCTCCAGAGCAAAAGTGCAGGCAAGTACTAAAAATGATGCACCCTTTCATAATATTGTTACTACCTAGCTTCCCATCACACATGGAGAGCAAGTGCCAGAAGTACTCTTCCAATGAAATCAATGTAATATTATGACGTCTGGACCGCATCCTTCCAGTCACACAAGGAGATCTAATTATAGGAGGACACTTGCAATGAAAACAATGCACTATTGTTACTTTTGAGCCCCTGCATTCTAGTCATACACACAGATTTCATCCTAGAAGTACTTTTCCAAAGAAACAAAGAAAACTCATGGATTAGTATGTTGAGCTTAGCGATTTGGGTATCTCTTTCACCTGCTCCTTTACCTCCTCTTCTTCCTTTCTTCCAGTGTAGACCTGCTTCTTGAATATGTCCTCACCGGACTTAAGGTTTAAACTGTGTATCATTTCAGTTGTTCATCTCTGGATTTCACCAGCTTACTTGAATTATTGTGGAGACATATGGGGCCAGATGTAGCAAAGGTTTTTACCCATTCTGTGTCTATGGGAAAAAGTGTTCGTACATATGGCCCATGGGCTCCAGAACTGGATACAATTTTTCCAATAATATTTAGATGCATTAATACATCAGTGCTTTTCACATAAAAATAAGCGTACCCACACATTTGTAAAAAAATTGAAAAAAGAAAAAGAACTGTTAGAAATGGGGTCTTTGGTTGGCAGTCAGGTTACTCCCTGCACAAGCAAGGACCCTCACTCTAGTCAGGGTAAAAGAGAATCACCGTCAGATAACCTCCCCTCACCCCCTTGGTAGCTTGGCATGAGAAGGCAGGCTTAACTTCAGAGTGCTAGGTGTAAAGTATTTGTACCAACACACACAGTAACTTAATGAAAACACTACAAAATGACACTACACAGGTTTAGAAAAATCTAAAATATTTATCTAAACAGAAGACCAAAACGACAAAAATCCAACATACACAAGTCCAGTTATCAATTCAAAAGGAAAAAGAGTCTTAAATCCTTGAGAAAACAATGCTAACACTGTTAGCGTTGAAAAGTACCTTGGTAGCGTCACAATAACACGCACGGGCGAGTGTGGATCTAAAAAGATTAGAGGTGCGTCGATTTCTCACCCGCAAGCGAGGTCGTGCATCAGTATTTTTTCTCTGGTCTGATCGGCGTGTGTTGTTTCTTTCCTCGCAGGAGACAGATGAGTTGATCCGGACAAAACACCTCAGGTCTGGGCAGGCTTGCGTTGTCTTTCCTCGCCCAGCGATGTTGCGTTGTTGCAGCCTCCATCAGCGATGCTGCACATTGTTTCTCCAGCCGCAAGCATCGATTTCCCAGCCACACTGCAGGCGGAGTGTCAATTTCAGCTGCGGGGCCGGCGGTGCGTCGTTTTTCAGCCATACTCAGGAGGTTGGGTCAGAAAATGCCCCACACGGGGGTCTGTGCATGGATTTCCAACCTTGGTCTGCCAGCTTCTCATGTCAAGGCCCCAGGAACTGGAAAGGGCACCACTTGGCAGGGCAGGGGTCTCAGCAGAGTCCTGGTGCTGGCAGGGGAAGTCTTTGATGGCCTTGAGACTTCAACAACAGGAGGCAAGCTCAGTTTCATGCCCTTGGAGAGTTCTTCACAAGCAGGAATGCACAACAAAGTCCACTCTTTGTCCCCTTACACAGGCAGAAGTAGCAACTGCAGGATAGCTCCACAAAGCACAGTCACAGGCAGGGCAGCTCTTCTTCCTCAGCTCTTCAGCTCGTCTCCAGGCAGAGGTTCATCTTGATTTCCAGGAGTGATATAAAGTCTGTGGTTTTGGGTGCCCTTCTTATACCTATTTTGTCCTTTGAAGTAGGCTTACTTCAAAGAAAAGTCTCTCTTGTTTGTGAAATCCTGCCTTGCCTAGGGCCAGACCCCAGACACACACCAAGGGGTTGGAGACTGCATGTGTGAGGGCAGGCACAGCCCTTTCAGGTGTAAGTGACCACTCCTTCCCCTCCCTCCTAGCACAGATGGCTCATCAGGATATGAAGACTACACCCCAGCTCCCTTAGTGTCATTGTCTAGAGAGAGGTGCAAACAGCCCCAGACAGGGAATCCACAAACAGGCTGAGTCACAGAATGGTTTAAACAAGACAATGCTCACTTCCCAAAAGTGGCAATTTCAAGCACACAATCTTAAAATCTACTTTACTAAAGGATATATTTTTAAATTGTAAGCTCAGAGACCCCAACCTCCACATGTCTATCCGCTCCCAACAGGAATCTACGCTTTAATCATATTTAAAGGCAGCCCCTATGTTAACCTATGAGGGGGATAGGCCTTGCAACAGTGATAACCAAATTTGGCAGTATTTCACTGTTAGGACATATAAAACACATCAGTATATGTCCTACCTTAAACATACAGTGCACCAAGCCCACGGGGCTACATAGGGCCTACCTTAGGGGTGTCTTACATGTAAGAAAGGGAAGGTTTAGGCCTGGCAAGTGGGTACACTTGCCAAATCAAATTGGCAGTTTAAAATTGCACACACAGGCACTGCAGTGGCAGGTCCGAGCCATGTGTACAGAGCTACTAATGTGGGTGGCACAACCAGTGCTGCAGGCCCACTAGTAGAATTTGATTTACAGGCCCGAGCACCTCTAGTGCACGATACTAGGGACTTACCAGTAACTCATATATGCCAGTCATAGATAAACCAATCAACATAAAATTTACAAGAGGGAGCATATGCACTTTTGCACTGGATAGCAGTGGTAAAGTGCTCAGAGTTCAAAAGCCAACAACAACAGGTCAGAAAAAATTGGAGGCAGAAGGCAAAAAGATTGGGGATGACCCTGCATAAGGGAAAAATCTAATAAGAACAATTTAGCATTAAAACACATAATGAGCAGCTCAGTGCATAGTGGAGTGAGCTGAGGTGAGATGTGGTTAACTATTTGAACTGTATGGAAGAGCCTGTAATATAATGTTTAGTGGTATGTGGGTCATTTTTGTGTCATGTCCGTTTGCCAAATTATCCATTGCTCCTTATTTCATGGCATCCACAGTTCTCCACATAGGTCTGAACAGAGCTGTGTCCTTCGGTTACTATGCTGCCATTGCAAGATTAGAATTAATCAAATTTGTCATGTGTTATGAAAGAAAGCTTTCACTCTATTGTCCACATTAAAGGCCATACAGTACCTTATATAACAGAACAAAGCATAATATATTCAAAATGTAAAGTGTTCTCTTGTTTCAGACACATCCAACACACTGTAAGGTGCAACCTGTACAATCACTTAGGAAGGATTTAATCTAATTGATACCCTCATTGACAAAGCTCTGGAATTTGATTGGCACAATAGTGGTCTGTTGGCCAACCTGCCATAAACATTATAGTGGCCCTGCATCAAAATACCTTTCCTACTGTCCAGTGCAATTGCTTTTCCATCACACATATATGAGGATTCCCTCCACCTACACACATTTCCAGTCATTAGAGCTGTCTCTCTCTCCACCATTGTCACTTGTTCTTTTACCGTCACTCTGTCTTTCTTAATCTCACTGTAGTGACTTCTCCATCAATTTACATCCTTCTTTCTTTTTCCCCTCTCTCACCCTCTTTACCAAACATACATAAACTATTTCCCTGCATCTGCTCTCTCTAGATCTTTTACTGTCTTTCTCTATTTCACACTAAATTTTTATTTTTCTCACTCCTTACTCTTATCTTTTTCCCTCCATCATACATCCCCATTTAAGGTGACTACCTCTCACCAGATCATAGAGGATATTGGGCCAGATGTATCAAACATTTTTGTGATCGCAAATGGCCCAATGGGCCGTTTGCGATTGCATAAATGCATTTTGGTATGTAACAAGTCCAATTTGCGATTCGGTAACTTGTTACCGAATCGCAAATTGGATTTACTACTACATATGGATTCGGTATTAGGAAGGGACGTGTCAAGGGTGTCTCTTCCTAATACCGAATCGCAGAGGTATGTATGATTGTCTTGTGACCATGAATGAGGTCGCAAAACAATCGCAGTTACCACCTACTTCAAGTAGGTGGTAACTCATTCGCAAAGGGGAAGGGGTCCCAAAGGGACCCCTTCCCCTTTGTGAATGCATGTGAAAACGTTTTTTAAGAGCAGGTAGTGGTCCCACGGGCCACTGCCTACTCTTAAAAAATGAAAAGAAAACTTTACATTTTTCATTTTTAAACGTATCCCGTTTTCCTTTAAGGAAAACGGGCTGCATTTAAAAAAACGATTGCTTTATTGAAAAGCAATTACAGACATGGTGGTCTGCTGAGCCCAGCAGGCCACCATCCCTGTGATTGTAGCCATTCGCAATGGCTCGCATATTGCAACCTACCTCTTGAATATTGATGAGGTAGGTCCATTTGCGAGCCCTTGCGAATGGCAGTAAGAAGCTCCTGGAGTTTCATACATTCCAATAGCGATTACTTAATTGCGATTCGCTAAAAATCACTATTAGGTAATCGCTATTGTGGATAATGATACATCTGGCCCATTGTCTCCAGCCCTGAAATGTTCACCTGCAAATCGCTGTTTTAGATAAATAGTCTAATTAGTTTAATGAAAGAGAAACAATACCACACCCTCGGAGTGCAGTAGGCTATAGCAAAAAGCTCCAGAACAAGAGACAGAGGACCTGATTTAGATCTTGGCAGATGAGTTACTCTGTCACCAACGTGAGGGTTATTCCATTCGCTGTATGACAATTTCCATAGCACATAATGGAATGGTAATACAGCGGATGGGATATCCATCATGTTTGTGAAAGAGTAACCCAATCCGCCAAGATCTAAATCAGGCCCAGTGTCCGCAATGATCGAGAAGTGGGCAGTCATCCTATCCCCATTACAGGGGCATCAGATCCAAGCTTCTCTCTTTCCAGCTTCTTTCAGTTTCCCATAAGTAAAACAAAAACATTTTCTTTCACTTCTCCACCTTCTGACACATTTCGCGTTCTTCATGAAACAACTGTCTCCTCTCTCCTTCCGCTATTCATGTGTACCAGCTTTCTCTCTCTCTCAATTCTCTTTCTACCACAATCTTACTTTCACGCCTCTCCATTTTTCCTCCGATACATTTATCCTTCCATATTTCTCTGCTCCAGGGTGGACTGACCAACAGCATTTATATCAAGTGGGAATTTGGATTGTTCAGTCACATTAAGCATACTTATAATTTCATTTAATATATTTACAATATTTTAAGCACAGCAATATTAAGTAATTTGTCAATCACATACATTTCAGTCAAGGATTGGAGGCAGGACCCCATCCCGGTTCCCCAGTTTTCAAAAATGTCAGCATAGCAGCTAGACAAGATTTCCACCCATAAAGCAGAAAAAAGAGGAGACGGGTGGACTAGGAAGCCACTATCATCAAGGCAATGTGACGGTGCAGCCCATTTTCTAGACTCTTACCATCTTCCCCTCCACACACTTCACTGTATATGCCACTGTGCCCAGTTGGCTTGCCACAGAAAAATAAGTCTCAAACTTCCACTGCATAGGTAGGTTACTGAGGGACTGCCTCTCATAACACCGGTTTACCAATGTGTTTGTCATAAGTGAAACTATTAATGCATTTGTGTGTTATATATTGCCTCACTTTAGTGAGCCCTAGGACTTGCAAAGGCTAAGGAGGTGGTGAGTTTATTATGCAGTGATCTACTCTGCCCAGTTTCCTCCATGCATCGTGGACACGGTTTCCTTTTGTTGTCATATGTTAGTAATAAAGCAAAGAAGGTATCGAATTGTAGCGCTGCATTTGCATGACTAGTTAAATGGGCACAAACTAGGACTACACTAACCACAATGCATTGGTTGTCACAGTTAAACTCAGGACTGAAAACACTATCTATGATGGGATGAAGTTAGCTGACCACCATAGCCGTAGTCCTCAAATCAGGGAGCAGCCTGCAGCCTCTAAAGTAGCTAGTCAAACATAATTTGTCCAAAGTGGATAATAATCATCTCCTTATATCCCTCTCTCAATAATGTACAGTGCCACATTGCTCCTTTGCTGGGGCCATGCTACCCAAATACCATTACATTGGCCGCCGTTTTCTCATTTTCAGTGCAATTTAAGGATTTTGGGAGCCCAGGAAAAGACATAATTTGGGGTCCCCTGCTCAGAAAAACTTACTTAAAACGTATTACCCATTTGGAGTTAATTAAACCCTTTGTGATGCCAAACAATATTAACGTATATGTTAAATGTTCAGAAACAAGGGCGGACAAAACAGACCACAGCTTAAGAGGCCAAACATCCGCTTTCTAAACACTACAAAGAAAGTTTGGACAAGCATGGATGAAGCCATTTTTTGCGCCCGGATCTAGATTGTTTTTGTCTTGCAGCAACGACGAAATTCAACAGTTGGCCAGCCTATTCCTTTAATTCTTAGAAATAAAAGTTGAGGGTGACTTGACAAACGTTTAGTAGACTTCTGCAAAATATTAAATTAAGACATATGCACACTGTGCTTGAAAATGATTTCAGATATTTGTAATGACAAAAATATCCGTCTTAACAAAGGCACCCTTGCTGTAACAAATAAAATTTAAGCCCTGCTCTGAAGATTTTCGTTGGGTGAAATTTGATTATTTTCTCTTTAATTTTCCCTCATAACTTTCTATGTGTACATTTCTCAGGTAAGCCACTGTTCTCTGGTTTGGCTGGACAACAGACTTTAGCTGGGGCAGCAGACAGGAGAGAGACAAAGAGGCAAAACAGCAGTAGAGGCAGAAGGAGAATCAAGTTAGAGATAGAGTTGAGGTTGAGAGTTTGGGAGAGATGTAAGATAAAGAGAGAAAAGCGAGGCACCCCCAAAAAACGTCAGAGTAGAGAAAGAGGAGGACATTTCTAGAGCAACAGAGGATGACAGGCAAAGTTTTACAGAAAGTTAGAGGAGAATATGGAGCTTGAGATAGAGAAAAGGAGATTAGAGGGAGGGTCAGGGTACACTGCAGAGTGAGGCAGAGAAAACTGTTAGGTAAGGCGACGTTAGAGAGATGTTGATGAACAAAAAGGCAGAAGTAGACAGCGAGATGAGGTTCTGAAAGAAGTATAGAAACATGCAAGTTGAAGAGAGTGGTGAGGTCAAAGGGCTACATGGGAAGAGTTATATGAAGGCAGTTCATGTAAACAGAATAATGAGGCAGAGATAAAGGTTGATAAAGAGGAGGGCACAGTAAAAAGAAAGATGAGGTGTGATGACGCAGAAATGAAGGTTTTACATTTATTAGCGCATAAACGTAGTGCCGCAATAATCAAGTGTGACTTTAACCGAACTAATAAAGATTGTACGGGGACAAATGTGCCCTCAGAGTAGTTCGCCAACATTTATAAGCGTGCTTTATATAACGTGATGTATTGCCCTAGACATTCTTTTAGCAAAGGATGGCGGCGTTTGCAAAATGCTTGGTGCGCGTCACTGTTGCACGTATATACCAGACAACAGTGTGAAGATTAAAACAATGCTTGCAAATCAGAGTGCAGACTTGAAGGAATTGAAAGAACCAGGAGTTTGGGAGAAGGTTGGAAAGGGAGTTGCTTCAGTGGGAAATTGGCTTGGTGGCATTTGGAATGGAATATTACTAAAAATAATACAGGGAATACTAATAGTACTAATTTGCATCTTTGGGATTTGGGGAATAAAGAGGGGAATACTAATGATCATGGCAAGAATTAAGAGAAGGAAGGAAGAGAAAATGATGAAAAGAATGGCAGAAGAATACAAGGCAAGAACAAGGGGAACTAAAAGGCAAAGAGAACTGACAGAATTTTAATGGAATAAAATTTGTGGGAATAGTTTTGTGTGATGACAAATAGTCATCAGAGGAGGGATTGATGACGCAGAAATGAAGGTTTTACATTTATTAGCGCATAAACGTAGTGCCGCAATAATCAAGTGTGACTTTAACCGAACTAATAAAGATTGTACGGGGACAAATGTGCCCTCAGAGTAGTTCGCCAACATTTATAAGCGTGCTTTATATAACGTGATGTATTAGAATTGTACTAATCTGACATAACCGTAAACGTGTGCCATGATTTGCTTGTTTGAAATGTTTTAACTTAGCATAACTTTAGTGGAGGCTTCGGCCTAGTTGCCTTGTCTCACGGTTTAGATGCTCGTGTTTTTCTAATGTGCTAATAAAACGTGTATTCTTGCTTGAAGCTGTACTTTTCCAGTGAGATCGGTTCACATGCTTATCTTTAAGGTTTCGTGCCAGCCTGGCATCTTCTTCTTTGCTCCAAGGTCAATCTGCAGGTGCAGACAATGGAAGCTCTGAAAGTGAGTTAATTGGTCAAATATGTTGCAACTTACGTTCCCGACTCCAAGGATAATGTATGCCTAGGTAGAAGCTTGTGAATTGTTGTTTTTGATTGGACAATTTGAAGCCAACCTATGAACCCTCCAATGGAAGACCCTACTGGATTTGAACTGTTGATTATAAAAACCTGGTGCACAAGAAGAAAGCAGCCATTGGCCATTACCCATTGCACCCATTGAGGACATTATTGCCCATTGCAGCCATTATGGCCCATCTTGCCGACCTCGTCATTTTGCCATCTTCTACGATGCCAATTGATGTTCGACGCCATTTTGAATGAGACTTTGATGCTTTCTCTAATCGAGAGAAAGAGACTTTAAGTAATTCTCGCCCTAGAGACTTTAACTTTGATTTGCCCCTTTGCATAAAGTAGTAGTTTTGTCCTTTTATCTTGCCGCTGTGAGGCAATTGCCCCGTCCACCCTGCCCCTTTGCCCCGTCCCATGCTGATCAAAACCGGTACCTGTGAGACGAAGACTTCCTTGAATGCTGATTGAATTTGGTAAATATGAAAGGAAAATGTACAATTGCATTGTGTTTCTTTTTAGGTAACCAACTGCTGATTTTTGATAAGAGCCCTAGTTAGGAGTTTTCCAAATCAATGTTGCTAAATTGTTTTTTTGCATGAAGTCCCACATGCAGATGCTAATTTGAGGTTAGATGAGGATTCATTTATTGCACGATGCAATTTGAGACCTTGTTATGCTGACTAATGTATGCAATTAGCCCATTACAGATTATAGTTTTAGTGGTTTGCGTTGCTATTATCGAATGCATTGTTATTCAAATGCTGCATAGATTGCATCTTTTTCGCCGTTATGGACAGCTATTAATGTTCATTTACATATATCATTTGGTGTTGAGACACATTTATATCGTGCTAGCTTTGTTAATAGAGGGAAATAAATTCATTAACTTTGAATGAACTGGTGTGGTTATTCATGGCCGAAAGGTCATGGTTCGCCGAAATGTTTTCTGGATTAATTGTGAAGTGTTATGTTGATCAGGGCATTGCTTATGTTCGTTATTGATTATTGATTTGATTAAATTGACTAATCTCGGGTGAAGAGAGCCCCACTTGGTCAAAAGATTCATCGACCCAAGAGCGTCCAAATACAGGTAATTTATTAGGACGGAACGCTCTATCAGTAGATGGTAGCAGAGGACGGTTTCGCCCTTTGGGACCCCACTCGAGAGGTAACGGTTTCGCCCTTTGGGACCCCACTCGAGAGGTAACGGTTTCGCCCTTTGAGACCCCACTCGAGAAGTATATGGTGTTGAATTAGATTTTTCTTGGGTAAAACAGATTGAGAGAATGATGATGCCCTAAGTCCCCCGCGACTTTCCCGGGATCTCGGAGCTTGCGAATGGAAAGAATGGAGGTGTGAAATCGGCGTTGGCGGTACTAGTGACGGTATGAGTGAAGTCAGGATTTTGCGCTTGCACAGCTTATTGCCGCAGATTGTTTGAAAAGGTTGCGAGGATTTTAGAGAATAGCGGAGGTGCGACTCCGAGTGTGAGAGTAGGGAAGTCGTCGAACTTCATGTGCATGTGGCGATTTGTGCAGAAAAAGGTCCACGTGATTGTTGTTGTTGAGAATGGGCCTTGCGAGGTCAAGAGACTCCGGAGTATGTTGAAAAGTGTATGAGACACTTGTTTTATGTTGTGGTCTGGTCGGTTTAATAGATTGACCGGGCGTGGTCAACGAGTCGGTACGTGTGTTAAGGGAGTGGAAGAAAACTTCGACTTCGGGCTTTGACAAATTCTAAGTGCACTAGAATAGATCACTGACAAGTTGAGAGCAGAGTCTGCGGGTCAGAATTTGCTTGCGAAAGTGGGGACCGAGAAAGATGGAATAACTGCCGAGGCTAGTGAAAAATCCCTAAGGTCCTGAAGCGATTGTGTTACCCTTCCTGTAGTAAACCGACAGATCTGTTTTATTATTATTTGGTTGCTCGCGATACATGCCACAAGTTGTTACGAGAGGAGCTGAGTGAAGGAGGACAAGCCGCGAGGCTTTGTCAGCCGCAGTGTGTGTGAGTGTGACGTCACTAGGAGCCGCGCTGGGATAGGTTGGTTGTAGAGAAGGGTCGCGCACGGATTGGACGCAGTCCGTGGGGCTCGATTGGAAGGGGAAAGGCAAGCGAAGAGTATTCCGGGAATTAAAGTCACTTATTGATTACAAACTTTGTGAAATAAAAGATGAGAAAATGAAATTTTTTAAAGCATTAAAGAGTGCGATGAAGGGGGAGTCTTACATTAAAGCTAGCGTAGGAGAGGAGACGCCACCCGAAGGTACACCAGCTTACATTGTAATGGAGGAAAGGGGGGTAGCTCCGTGCCTTTGGCTAAAGCAATGGCACAAGCTGACAGAGAGACATGGGAGCGTAGCGTTCCCGATCCATGGGACATTCAATATAAGGATCCTAGAGAATTTGAGATTTGCGATGTACGACATGAAGGTACCTCCAAGGCCACCACAGTTTGAGGCTCTAGCGATTTGGGAACTAATGGCTAGACAGCAACAGCAAAAGAAGTTCGAGACCAGGATAAGAAAGGTAGAAAAGACACTAGCGGACGCTAGGTGGGATAATGCACAGAAGGTGTGGAGGTCAGATATATTGCAGGGGATAAAATTGTTTCCCGCAATTGCTAAGGAAGAAGAGGCGACAGGCAAGAAAGCTACCTGTAAGACAAACAGGAGGTGTTCCAAAGATAGAGAGGACGAGGAAAAGTTAAGGAGAGAAGATGAGTCAGAGGATGAGGAGTTCATCATGCAATTGCTGAACGACCGTCCACCACCTTATGTAGAGAGTGAACAAGGTCCAAGTACCAGTTCTGCCCCTCCGGCACCGGTACAGAATAATGAAACTCCGAGTTCAGAAACGCCATCGGGATCTAAGGACCCGAGTTTACTGTTCACCCCGCAGATACCGCAGGTTAGGAGAATATATCCAGATGTGCCTATATTGAAAACAGCAGAAAATTATCAGCCGCAGGTCCCAAGGTACTACAGCAGTGACAACAGTACGGGAATGATTCTAGATCCAACCGTAATGGGAGTACAGAATGGTCGCAACCCAACATTGGCACAAGCTGAATCAACCCAGTTTTTGATGCCTCAAAAGCAGATGCAGGGGGGAACCGCACATGCTCAGATGACGGGGAGTCAGACGGGCATGCCGGCAATGATGACCCATAGTGTGGGAATGAACATGCCTCAGAACCTGGGGAATAGACAGAACCCAGATGCGATATCCCTACCCATTACTGTAGGTCCACCGGCACCTTTGTACATTCAGCCTAACTCAGGTATGAGCGGTCAAGGATCAATGGTGCAGAGTGGGACGGAAAGGAGGTGCATAGAAAACACTCCAGAGACAACTCCGATAGCGGCTCTGCCAACTGGATCTGGGTCCTTGATGGAGTTTAGTCCCATATGTGCTCAGTCAACAGTGGTGAGGTCGAGTCCCCCACTGATGATACCGCTATCATCGAACACTGAAAAGTTGCCGCAACCATCAATGGCAGTCGATGTGAATGCTACACTGATGGGGTTGAATGCGCAACAGCTGACACAGTGGTTCAACAGTCTGAATTACACACAAAGCTCAGCCAGTGGGAAGGGAGAAGACTATCTGAATAAGGTCAGGTTGAACATGGAAGCAGAAGAATTGGTGGAAGGGACTATGGGTTTGAATAGGTTAGAGTCCTACTCGGAAGAAGAGCTGAGGTATCTATGTCCTAGGATTACGAGAGAAGTGAACAAGGTACATAGAAGGTTGCAAGAAATAGCTGACAAAAACGGGGTTGAGATAGACAAGACAAAACACTTGAGCAGGAGCTATAGATTGGATTTCGGGACCACAGACTTTGAACACATGAGGTCAGCAGGCATGAAAACGCACCTTAGAGAATTGCTGCAGAGTGCACAAGTGTGGAGGTGCTTAGACAAATGGGAAAGCAGATGGGCAAAGAAAAAGGAAAAGAAGAAAGATAGTGTCCCAGAGCACAAGGAGAAAAGATCACAGAGTAGTGATGCAATAACCATGTTACCAATGAGGGAGACAGCAGGGGGAAAATTAATACATGTACCGTGGCACAGAAGCGACATTCAGTCTTTTACGGATGATTTTCCCAAACTGAGAGAGAAACCGATTGAATGGTATCAACAGACTGATAGGTTTGTGAAGCTTGCAAAATGTCTTTGGGAAGACCTGAACACCCTCTTTGAGATTGTGGTTCCGGCAGATTTGTGGGAAGACTGCAAAAGGGCTGTAGGTTGGCCGACAAGTGAACCAGAGAGAGACAGGGATACGGGTGCACCATCACCTATGGAAATGAGCTTGTACTATAAGGTGATTGAGCATTTGAAGACGAAGGTTGCCGCGAAAAATGTGGATTGGCAGAAGATTGATCGAACTGCCCAAGAGGCTAAAGAGTCGATTCATGGTTACTATGAGAGGTTGTTGAAGGCGTTCAAGAACTACAGTGGCACGGAAACAATAGAGGCGAAGGACATGCTTCATTTTGTGTTTAGATTTGTGGAAGGGCTGAGACCAGAGATAAGTCAGATGATAAAGACGCATTTGATTTGTTGGCAGTCGAAACCGATTGATGAGGTGTTGAATTATGCGAAATACTGTAGCGACGAAATTGAAGTGAAACAGAAAAGGTTGAAAGAGAAAGTGATGGTGATGCAACTTAAAGCAGCTCAGACAGGTTTGCAAGGGTTGCAAGGGTTCCAACAGCAGATACCGCAGCCGCAGCCGCAGGGAAACATGGTGTTTCAGCCACAGGCGAGAGGCAGAGGCAGAGGAGGCTTTGGGAGTAATGGTCCGGATTTGAACACTGTTGCAATTCCGAATGGTGTGCAGGCAATGAAAAGGGTGATGCCGTGTCACGTGTGCGGAATCGTCGGGCATTGGAAACGCGAGTGCCCGATGGTGGTGCAGGAAGGTGCAGGTGTTGGTCAGCAAAACAATGATGTCAATGCATTCCAGACAATGAGGGGACCGAAAATGAGAGGTCCAAACCCAAATTTTCAGACCATAAATCAGCTGCAGGGATTACAGCCCATGCAGCCGCAGCAGATGCAGATGCCCCGTATGCAGATGACGCAAATGCAGCCAATGCAACAGCAGTTTCCCATGGTACCTAATCAGCAAATGCAAATACCTTTGGCACCAGTGAGTCAGCAGCAAGTGATGGTTCCTCCACAGGTCTCGGGTCAGGTGATGAATACAAATGGCACAGTACAACAGTTCCCATTACACAGTGAGAATGGAATAAACAATGTATGGGAGAGTGAAAGTTCAGATGAGGAGGGAAATTGTGTGCTTGCAGCATCCTTGGAAGTTGATCAAAAGGGTCCATATGTGGAGGGAAGAGTTATGGGTCATCGTGTTTCATTCTTGGTTGACACAGGAGCCACACGTTCAACTGTTAGGAGCATTGAAGTACCAAATTTGCCACTCTCAGGGAGAACAGTTCAAGTAGTGGGAGTAGCAAACAGGCACCTGACAAACCCAATCACAGATCCAGTACAAGTCAGAATTGGTAACTATCAAGGGTCACATAATTTTGTGGTATGTGACTCAAGCCCGATAGCACTGTTAGGGAGAGACCTATTGTGCAAATTGGGATGTTCGATTATGTGTTCGAGCGATGGAATTAGAATTCAGACGAGCAGTGATGGGGAAGAAGAGGACAGTGTAGAAGGGGATGAGATGGAAACTGTCGATGAAGAATATCCTCTGATTAACCTTTTTCCGATGATAACTGAAGAAGATATTCCAGCTGAATTACGGGAAACAGTCGGAAAGGAAGTGTGGGATATGACAGGAAAAGAGGTGGGATTGGTGAAAGGAGTGGAACCAGTGAAAGTGACCGTAAAACCCAATGTAACCTTTCCCCAGACCCCACAATACCACATGGCACAAGACACCCTCATGAAAGTCGCCCAACTCATTGACGAGTTTGTAAAACAGGGAGTACTGAAAGAAGTGTTAAGCAGTCCATGTAATTCATCAATCATGGGACTAATAAAGCCGAGTGGAAAGGTCCGAATTGTGCAGGACTTGAGGAAAATAAATGACATCATAATTAAATGCTGCCCTGTAGTACCGAATCCAGCTGTGATAATGTTTCAAGTCCCTTGCGATGCCGAGTGGTTCTCAGTCATCGACTTGTCACAAGCATTCTTTTCGGAGCCTCTTCATGAGGACAGCCAATTTCTCTTTTGTTTCAAATTCTTAGACAGAGTTTACAGTTGGTGTCGAATCCCTCAAGGGTTTTCTGAGTCACCGTCAATTTTCAATCAGATTCTAAAGAAAGACTTGGAAGCGTTAGAATTGCCATTCGAGTCAACCCTAGTACAGTACATTGATGACTTACTGATTGCATCTAAGACAGAAAGTGACTGCACAGCCGACACCATTGCTCTACTGAACCATTTGGGAAGGAATGGACACAAGGTGTCTCCTTCAAAGTTGCAGTTCTGTCAGAAGAAAGTAAAATACTTGGGTCATCAAATAGAGAAAGGGTCACGGAGAATAATGAAGGAAAGAATAACAAGTGTACTTCAAATGAGTCCACCAAAGACAAGGAGGGAGGTGAGGAAGTTTTTGGGGATGGTGAGCTACTGTCGCCAGTGGATTCCCAACTTCTCAACTCTAGCAAAGCCTTTACTGAAACTGACCCAGAAGGATGCCTTGGATGAAATTGAGCTGAAAGGAGATGAGATGGATGCTTTTATTGAATTGAAAGAATGCATGTGCAGGGCTCCAGCTTTAGGTATGCCTGATTACACAAAGCCTTTCACATTATTTTGTCATGAACGTGATGCATGTTCTTTGTCTGTCTTGACCCAAGCCCATGGTGGCATAAACAGACCAGTGGCGTATTTTTCAGCTACTTTGGATCCGGTCGCAGCAGCACTGCCAGGGTGTTTGCGCGCCGTAGCAGCAGTTGGTATCAGCCTCACTCAGAGTGAAGGAATAGTGATGGGACACCCATTAACAGTCATGGTCCCTCACTCAGTTGAGATACTTTTGACCCGCTCCCGAACGCAACACATGACTGGAGCAAGACTCACAAGGTATGAAACAATAATGCTGGGCTCACCGAATGTGCAGCTGAAAAGGTGCACTACGTTGAATCCAGCAACCTTGCTTCCCGGTGAAAATGCTGAAATTGAGAACGCTGAAGACGTCGAGCACGACTGCCTTCAGGTGACTGAATTTTGCACAAAACCCCGACCTGATATTAGGGATACTAAGCTTGATGAAAATGACCATATTATTTTTGTTGATGGTTCATGTCTAAGAGATGGGTTGGGAATTTTGAAAGCAGGATATGCTGTATGTACTGTAACAGGTGTCTTGGAAGCATCCTGGCTTCAAGGAGTCTATTCCACACAAGTAGCAGAGCTTGTAGCCCTTACAAGAGCATGCCAACTGTCTACATTGATGAAGGTTACCATTTACACTGACAGTCAGTACGGGTTTGGAATTGTGCACGACTTTGGGCAACTATGGTCACAGAGAGGTTTCCTGACCTCTTCAGGGTCCCCAGTGAAAAACGGGGAGAGAATAAGGGAATTGTTACACGCCATTCAGATGCCAGCCGAAATTGCAGTGGTAAAGTGTAGTGCTCATACAAAAGGACAGGACTATGTTTCCCTGGGAAATGCATATGCGGATCAAGTCGCAAGATTTTGTGCCTTGAACTGTATATTGCTCAGGGATGAATGGAATTTGATAAGTGAGCCAGAGCTCGAACCAGCTGAAGCATTTGCCTTGAAGGTCGTGGATACAATGGATGAACTAAAAGCAGTACAGAATAGCGTCAGGGAGGATGAAAGAGCTTCCTGGATTAAGTCACAATGTACAAGGAGACCAGATGAGTTATGGGTTTCAAATGAAGGAAAATTTGTTTTACCAAATAGTCTCTTATCGCAGCTAGCGCGGTTCTATCATGGGCAGGCTCACCTAGGGAGAGATGCCATGATAAGATTGTTCAAAACTGATTGGTTTAACCCCAGATTCCGTCAAGTTGCAGAAGCAGTTTGCCATCGTTGTGTCATTTGTCAGCAGATGAACCCAGGAAAGGGAACGGTTGTGAACATGTGCCACATTGGCAGGGCGAGTGGCCCGTTCAGCAGAATGCAGATGGACTTTATTGAGATGCCTGTGCATGGAGGTCTGAAGTATGTGTTGGTGATTGTGTGCATTTTTAGTCACTGGATTGAAGCATACCCCACACGTAGAAATGACAGCCTTACAGTTGCAAAACTATTGTTGAGGGAGTTGATACCACGTTTCGGATTCCCGATCTCTTTAGAATCAGATAGAGGAAGTCACTTCAATAACGAGGTAATAAAGTTACTTTGCGCATCGCTGAACATTGAGCAAAAACTGCATTGTAGCTATCGCCCTGAAGCCTCAGGACTGGTGGAACAGATGAATGGTACACTGAAATCAAGAATGGCGAAAATATGTGCATCGACAAATTTGAAATGCCCTGACGCATTGCCTTTGGTGTTAATGTCAATGAGAAACACCCCTGACAGAAACACTGGATTGTCCCCGCACGAAATTCTCATGGGCAGGGCCATGAGACTTCCTGCAGTTCCCGCAAACGCGCTTTTGAATATTACAGATGATATGGTGTTAGACTACTGCAAAGGTCTGGCTGACGTGGTTCGCTCTTTCTCTCACCAGGTGGAAGCAACCACCTTGCCACCGATCCAAGGTCCAGGACACACACTGAAAGCAGGTGACTGGGTCGTGATAAAGAAGCACGTGAGGAAGTCGTGTCTGGAACCCCGTTGGAAAGGCCCTTTCCAAGTGATCCTGACGACCACTACCGCTGTGAAGTGTGCGGGAGTTCCCAACTGGATCCACGCCAGTCATACAAAGAAAGTGTTGTGTCCCACAGATGAGGAAGTTGAAGCGCTGAAACTGCCAGTACCTGATAACAAAGTGCCGAGCGTTGGGACAGAGCAAAACAGAACTAGAAGCGAACAGGCAGAAATAGAGGAGAGAGAAATATTCTCTGAGGACGAAACAACCGATTCACTTGGGGAAGACCAAGGAGAAACCTCAGACAGCGACGAAGCAGCTGAAGGTAACAAAGAGCCTGAAGCAGCTGAAAGTGACAAAGAGCCTGAAGGAAGTAACGGTGACAAAGGGCTCGAAAGAGGTGAAGAAGCAGGAGAGCCTGATCAGAGGAGGGCTTTCCCAGAAGCAGACGGTACAGAAAAAGAAAAGGAAAACCTGATTGACTCCCCAGAAGGAGGGGACAAGGCAGAACAGAACGAAACTGTTCAAACTTCCTCAGAAGAGATCTCAGGTCCATCAAGTGGACACAGTGCAAAGAGAAGACCAAGTATATCACCAGTAAAACTAAGAACTAGAGAAACGTTGAACGACAGTGAAGGGCCAAGAGTGAAAGAGAAAAGAAAGGAAGTGTCTGTCGTGGTACCAACATCAAGTGAAGAAAAAGACTTGGCCAAAGAGGAAAGTACCAGTGAGGCAGAATCGAAGAGAGATGTAAAATTGAAAAGGAAAAGGATACCAAACAGGAGATATTCTGGTCCAGAATGGGCATATGTAGTCAATGACGATTGGACCGACGAATTTGTATCTCTTAGCCTCGAGAACGAAGAAGAAGAGATACCAATAGAAAAGAAAAGTTTTATGGACACTATTGATTGAAAGGGTGATAAATGACATTGCTTGCTATAATCTAACGTGATACAACCAGCTGAGACATTGCTAAACAGGATGAGACATTTGCTAACTTGATAAGACTTTAATAACCTGATTGACTCTTAAACCCGATTTGAGACAACGTTGCTAACTGATAAAAGACTGAGTTATTGCCGAATTGAGACAAATGCTGCTAACCGATAAGTGACTGGGCTCCTGAAGAAAACTGTGTGAACATTGCGCTCGTTCAGCTTTGTAACAAATTGCTAAATCGTTTCTTTATAGGTGCTTCTAGCTCTCTGATTCTATACAAATCATGACTAAGTACGCTACACAAAACAGTAGAGTGAAATATTGTAAATATGCGTGTATAGGCTTGATAACTGCATGTGTACTAATAATAATGGCAATAGTGCTTGCAACGCGTGGTAAGGGTGAGAATGAGAAAATTGATGCTTCTACTTCTGCTCCTGTTACTGTCACTGAACTAACCGCATTGAAAAGACTAGAATTAGATGAGAGACACTTGCATGATAAGAAGGAACTTTCGTATAATGTTTTCTATCGCCTACTAACAGAATATGTTGAGACTATGGATGCGAAAGATTGTTATGTGTGTACACAGATACCGACATCGGTAACGGAAGGGGTGACTTATCACCACATGCCTCTTACATATGGGATTACATGTAGTTTAGTAACTTCTAGATTTTATGGTCAAACTAACATACAGTATTTTTATTCAAATTATGATGTTACCTTTGCATATGTTCCTATAATAACGCAACTAAGCCAGATTGCTAAAGATTGGGATGCTAAAATAATGGGGGAATTTTTCGAGCCAATGCAACCTTTTGAAACAGCTCACGCTCATAGGGAAAACCTTACCTGCTCGCTCTCTGCAGTAGAAATAAGCTTTTTAGATCGCACAGATGATAGAAGGGCACAAATGAATGCGAAATTAGAAAAAGAGCTAAGTAAGAGGACTTCAATAGATAATTATGCTTTTGCCGCAATAAAAACACAAGGAAAAATAGCTTTAGACGCTTGGCATGTAGGGAAATTTTGTATATATTGTGGTGAATCTTATTATGATAACATTTTCGTGGGAGCGAGTGAATGTAAACATACGTTTATCTTTAAGGCCAAATGGACATTCATGCTGAACGGACTTGACCCTGTCATACCTGGTGTATATTACATTTGTGGGCATAATGCCTATTATCGTCTTCCAAAGGGATGGTGGGGGAGATGTTATTTGGGTATAGTGTTCCCAAAGGTTTATCAACTGGATGACCTATCAGTGATTCCAAAGACGCCTGGATCTCATCGTATCCAGAAAAGAGAGACCGCAGCTGCTGTGGTAGGAGATATATTTGGAGCCATGATTCCTTCATTGGGAGTTGTGTTGAATTCCATCAAAATAAGAAAGTTGTCTACCATAGTGGATAACATGTTGACAAAGTTTTCAGGTGCTATAATCCTGATGGATGCTGAACTTGCAGCAGAAAGAGCTATGACTCTTCAAAACAGGCTTGCCCTAGACATTCTTTTAGCAAAGGATGGCGGCGTTTGCAAAATGCTTGGTGCGCGTCACTGTTGCACGTATATACCAGACAACAGTGTGAAGATTAAAACAATGCTTGCAAATCTAACAAAAGAGAGTGCAGACTTGAAGGAATTGAAAGAACCAGGAGTTTGGGAGAAGGTTGGAAAGGGAGTTGCTTCAGTGGGAAATTGGCTTGGTGGCATTTGGAATGGAATATTACTAAAAAATAATACAGGGAATACTAATAGTACTAATTTGCATCTTTGGGATTTGGGGAATAAAGAGGGGAATACTAATGATCATGGCAAGAATTAAGAGAAGGAAGGAAGAGAAAATGATGAAAAGAATGGCAGAAGAATACAAGGCAAGAACAAGGGGAACTAAAAGGCAAAGAGAACTGACAGAATTTTAATGGAATAAAATTTGTGGGAATAGTTTTGTGTGATGACAAATAGTCATCAGAGGAGGGATTGATGACGCAGAAATGAAGGTTTTACATTTATTAGCGCATAAACGTAGTGCCGCAATAATCAAGTGTGACTTTAACCGAACTAATAAAGATTGTACGGGGACAAATGTGCCCTCAGAGTAGTTCGCCAACATTTATAAGCGTGCTTTATATAACGTGATGTATTAGAATTGTACTAATCTGACATAACCGTAAACGTGTGCCATGATTTGCTTGTTTGAAATGTTTTAACTTAGCATAACTTTAGTGGAGGCTTCGGCCTAGTTGCCTTGTCTCACGGTTTAGATGCTCGTGTTTTTCTAATGTGCTAATAAAACGTGTATTCTTGCTTGAAGCTGTACTTTTCCAGTGAGATCGGTTCACATGCTTATCTTTAAGGTTTCGTGCCAGCCTGGCATCTTCTTCTTTGCTCCAAGGTCAATCTGCAGGTGCAGACAATGGAAGCTCTGAAAGTGAGTTAATTGGTAAAATATGTTGCTACTTACGTTCCCGACTCCAAGGATAATGTATGCCTAGGTAGAAGCTTGTGAATTGTTGTTTTTGATTGGACAATTTGAAGCCAACCTATGAACCCTCCAATGGAAGACCCTACTGGATTTGAACTGTTGATTATAAAAACCTGGTGCACAAGAAGAAAGCAGCCATTGGCCATTACCCATTGCACCCATTGAGGACATTATTGCCCATTGCAGCCATTATGGCCCATCTTGCCGACCTCGTCATTTTGCCATCTTCTACGATGCCAATTGATGTTCGACGCCATTTTGAATGAGACTTTGATGCTTTCTCTAATCGAGAGAAAGAGACTTTAAGTAATTCTCGCCCTAGAGACTTTAACTTTGATTTGCCCCTTTGCATAAAGTAGTAGTTTTGTCCTTTTATCTTGCCGCTGTGAGGCAATTGCCCCGTCCACCCTGCCCCTTTGCCCCGTCCCATGCTGATCGAAACCGGTACCTGTGAGACGAAGACTTCCTTGAATGCTGATTGAATTTGGTAAATATGAAAGGAAAATGTACAATTGCATTGTGTTTCTTTTTAGGTAACCAACTGCTGATTTTTGATAAGAGCCCTAGTTAGGAGTTTTCCAAATCAATGTTGCTAAATTGTTTTTTTGCATGAAGTCCCACATGCAGATGCTAATTTGAGGTTAGATGAGGATTCATTTATTGCACGATGCAATTTGAGACCTTGTTATGCTGACTAATGTATGCAATTAGCCCATTACAGATTATAGTTTTAGTGGTTTGCGTTGCTATTATCGAATGCATTGTTATTCAAATGCTGCATAGATTGCATCTTTTTCGCCGTTATGGACAGCTATTAATGTTCATTTACATATATCATTTGGTGTTGAGACACATTTATATCGTGCTAGCTTTGTTAATATAGGGAAATAAATTAATTAACTTTGAATGAACTGGTGTGGTTATTCATGGCCGAAAGGTCATGGTTCGCCGAAATGTTTTCTGGATTAATTGTGAAGTGTTATGTTGATCAGGGCATTGCTTATGTTCGTTATTGATTATTGATTTGATTAAATTGACTAATCTCGGGTGAAGAGAGCCCCACTTGGTCAAAAGATTCATCGACCCAAGAGCGTCCAAATACAGGTAATTTATTAGGACGGAACGCTCTATCAGGTGTATGAAGAAAGGAGAGACAGAATGAACGTAGGGGCCGAGAGCCGGGGTTGAGACAAAAATAGAAAGTGAGAAAGAGAAACGTAGAGATAAAATTGTAAGGTAGAGAAAGGATTGAAGCAGAGAAGATGGAATGAAATATTGATAAAGAGGAAGCTAATGAAAGATGGAGAAAAAGTGGTAGCAAGAAACAATTAAAGTAGTGAGAGAAGTGAGGTACAGGGAATAGAGAGGGAGAGAAGAGAAATGAAGAAGTGGGACAGATGGTGAGGTTAATTATAAGATCAGATAAAGGAAAAGGCTTAGAGAGACATGAGGTAGTTAGGGTGATATGAGTTAGGGAAATGAGGTAGAGCGAGATGAGGTAGAGCGGTAGGTGAGGTACGGATAGAGGTGAGTTAAAACGTGAAGAGGTAGAGTGACTGCTGAGAGAGATGTTAGGTGCAGAGATATGTTGAGGTAATGTAAAGAGACAGAAGAGTTGAGAGAGACATGAAGTAGATGAAGGAGAGGTACAGGAAGGTAAGATAGATACAGAGCAGTCTGGTGCAGAGAGAGGGCTGAGGTAGTAGAGATTATGAAGTAGAAAGAGGAGAAGAGCGGTGTAGATAAGCGCAGAGAGTGGTAGAGAGAGGCAAGAGAGCAGTAGGTAGAGGTAGGGGAGAAAGGGAGAGAGAGGTGTGTTGAGTGATGTGTGATGTGGGCACAGGAGATGTGGTGGGACCTGAGCTAGAAAGGTGAAAGGTCCATAGAGATGTCGAGATAGGCGGAAAGAGAACGGGGTAAAGAGGGTGGGTTGAGTTGAGATGAGACGTGAAATGGAGGAGGTGAAGTGAAGTAGGGAAAGAGACATAAAACAGAGAATGTTCTTAATTTAATTGCCACCAACTGTCTGGGGGGGGGGGGCGAGCGTTAAGGAGTGCATGTCAAGGACGCACACTCAGCTTCTGTGAAGCTTGCATGCCCATCTGTCAAATTAGAAAATAATATTTTTAATTTCCACAGTGTTATTTTGCATCAGGACATCTGACTGTTTTAATCTTTTTACCAGGGGGCCCTTAGAAAATGAGGGCCCTAGACAATTGCCTATTGCCTATGCAAACAAACTGACAGCCATATTGCTTGAAATTTCGTATAAGGCAAAAATATTGCAAATCATTCCCTTTTATACTTCTTATCCATTAATGCTCAGTGTTTAATGGCTTACGGCCATATGTACTATTCTTCTTAGTGCAATAGGGGATTAGTCCTTTGACGACCAGAAAGTTATTTTGCAAACAGACTGATCAGTCACAGGCATGCTGGTCTGCTGACCCTTGCAGGCCACCATGATCAGTCACAGATAATCTGGTCTGCTGACCTTTGCAGGATACCATCCCTAAGGCTCAAGAGTGGGTTGGTAGTGGTCCTCGGTGTCACTGCCTGCTGCTATTAAAACGTTTACCTCGATTCACAAAGGGAAAAGATTCCAAGGGGGCCCTGCCCTTTTGCGAATAAGCTACTCACCCAACTTGGGAATCTGTAACATTTCAATGGCTTGTGAATTGATTTACAGTTGCAATCTATTGATATATCTGATATTGAGCACACACCTTTGAAGAGACTTCCTCAACATGCTGCTTCCAAACTGCAACTGAGTAGTCAGTTGTAAACCCATTTCAGTAGATGGTACAACTTTACAACTCCATACTAAATGGGGTCACAGACACCTAATCTGACGTAGTGACTGTAAAAATGTTTACTACATCTACCCCTCAATTCTTTGACTGTTGTTTGCACAGGAATTGGAACCTCAAATTGAGAGATAATTAGCATTCCCTTGCCGCCGCCGCCACCCCCTTCACATCCCCTAACCCCTCACTCTCCCTCAACCCCGCTCCCTCCCGCAGATACGTCCCGGGAGCTAAAACCTGCCGAAATTTATCAGAGGGGTAAAAATAGACTGAAGAAAGATTAAAACGTGCAAAATTCAGTGTCCTAAAAAACGACTCTGCATATCATGCCTCACGGTTCTGTTAAAAACTCAGAATAGGAGTTATTTACAATGGCGTAATTATATTTACCAAATGTGGCAAGTACTCTACCATTTTCTGCCCAATTGGGAATTAGGACCTATATAATGAGGCCCTAAGGAATGATGACAACATATTTCTGCCCCTCAGGCCACATATCATAAAGTTTTGGAACCTGTCACAAACGGAGCACATGTAGGGTGACCAGACGTCCCGAATTTCCCTGGACAGTCCCGGTTTTTAGAGGACTGTCCCGGTGTCCCGACGTTTCTCTTAATTTTAAATAAATGCCCCGTTTTTTTGGACAAAGGTCAGATTATTAAATAAATGTTCCGGTTTTTGTGACAAAGGTCAGATCATCCAGAGAAGCACAAGTTGAAGAGGCCTACAATATATGAAATAATTAAAGTATTTTTATCTGTTACTGTTAGGCAACAAAGTCCCCTGTCTGCTCCCAGCAGAGAGACGGAGTGGGGAGCAGAGAGAGGTGGGTGGGGGCGGGTTGGGGGTGATGGGTGGGAGGTCAAGCAATAGCTAATTTAATATATGTAGTCATGTACATGTGTTTGTGTATATATATGTGTTTGTGTTCATATATATACACACACACACACGCACATTGCAGTCCACAGGCCAGATAAAACTGAGAGTAATGTCTTTAGACCTTCTTTTATGTCTGATCTGTCCCGATTTTTGCTCCTCAAAATCTGGTCACCGTAAGCGCATGGTACTTCAGAATGTTTGCTGCTATGGAGTGAGGCTGAGTGAAACCACATTTTATTCTGCCTTGCAAATGTCATAGATGGGGTGTAATTTTAGTAGAAGAAACTTGATTTGTTTCTGATTGTGTACATAGGAATGTTGCTTCACAGAGCTCTTAAAATAATCTGTATTGGCAAAGAGCCATCACTTGTCGGACAGTGTTTTTCACATCAGGAGTCTCACTGATTTCTCAAACTCTAGCCACTATTTCCACCAAGTGGAAGCCAGTTCTTTCATTTCCGGTGGGTGGTGAAGTGAAAACAAAGAGAAAGAACACTGGGTTATGGCAAATATCACGAATCAATGGCACTTCTAAAATTTCTATGGTACATTTCTTGGCATGGAGTTCTTCTTTGAACATTTTACAGCAGACTGAACAATCTGGCAGCGAGAACTTCGCACAAGCCCATTTAATGCCTCTACCTACTCCTTCCATCACCTGCTCTCCTTCAGTGTGAACAAGAAAGATTCGTGTGACGGTATTATTTATTTCATTTTACAGACTGCATCGACGCTTGGTGGGTGATACGCGAGGGGGAGGGTGACGTAGGTGCGGAGGGGGAGCGCTGTTTGTTTCTGGACACCAAAAACATATGATACATTTTACTATTCACGGAAGAGTTGTACTCAATAGTGTCTGGCACATTATGGGGCCTCCATCCTACCTCTGTGCCCTATAGTGCTCGGTTTCACCTACCTGCGTAGCTCAGCAGACTGGCACAGCAGCAGCTCAGAAGAAAGGCCCAAATCATGGTGAAGCCACTCTTTCACGCGGGCCGTCGAATGGCTGGAGTCCCCTCAGGAGCCCCGTTACCTGTTGGGCAGTACTGCTGCTGCCACCTGTAGCAATCCGTGCCAACCCAACCCTTTATAAGCTTGAGGCGTGCTGGACCCACCCCCCGCACATGGAGCTCAGTGATCGCAAGTCCTGGCAGCCTGACCAAACAGGATCTGCACTTTATCAGACTCAACACACCTGAGAAAGAAACGTACGCACAAGAGAAAAATCTGCTATCACAAATCCTTTCCAAAAGCAGGATGCATTTCGAGATAGAGTAGGTACGTTTGTTGCACATTCCTGTTTAGTCATTTCTAGGTTTCCCCTACTAAAAACACACACATACTAGTACGCGAAAAGGGCGCCTTGACTATTTTCAATCCTCTACTATTTTGGGATTGCTCAAGCTTCTTCTTTGTTCGTATCCAGCACAGAAAGGACAATTGACCTGCAGCAGGTTAATATCATTTTAAATACTATTTTGCTAATGTGTTAATGATATATTTTCTGGTTTCTATATAATGATATCTTTAATAATAATTTTATAATCAATAATTCACTTATTTAACATTATTAATATTATTGTCTCTATTTTAATTCTAATTCTACATTCATAACAATTAGCTAATAATATGCACTTTAAAAAAACATATGCCTTTTATAACCCTAACATACTCTTTACCACTTATCACAACCCTTTCAGAGCGTCTCGAGGCAGGCAGAGGCTGCTGGGCCCAACTGTGATAGGTGAGGTCTTTTACTCCTGCTGTCCCTGGCACGACAAACTATGGTTCCTGAACAGCTGGGCCAAGTACCCTTTCAGTACTTGACTCTCAGGGGTAGCACTGGCCAAGCAGTCCAAGGCTTCTTTGGGGCGATGATCAGGTGACAGGTAAGCAAAGATGCCACATTCAAAATACAAACAGTGAACCCAATAATCTGATTATCCAGTCCAATACGTACTTTTGGTATGAAAAGAAGAATTTATTACACATGCCAAGTTTAATACAGCACATTACATATCACACATTGCAGTGTCTCAGGGCGAGCACTATAGTGCTTTCTTAGGAAGTGTCCCTCAGGTTCCCCTCTCTCTCCTCTATGCTAACAAACATGTTCCTGGCGGTTTTACATGTTCCTGGCACTAGAAATGCTCCCTCTACACTCTCTCCACCTCCTCACAAGGCACACTGATCTTGGCATGCAGGAAGAGAGTGGTACTCCAGCCACAGGGCAAGGGTTCTTGGTGTCCTGAAAGATGGCCCTTCACCAAGCAGGGACACTAGCAGACCTTGAACCCTAATCCTTAATGCAGCAGCTCAAACTCATGGTGATCTTGTCTATACTGATGAACGGCTTGTGGGACTCATGAGCCCATTTTTATTGTACGTTTCCAGACACAGATGTGATTTAGTGTCTGTTCCTTTGAAATTCATGTTGTGGATGTCGATTCTTTCCACGTGTCCTCTCGTTGGACCTGCCCTGCCACAGTAGGAGTGTCTGCAATTTTGATTGACCCACAAGGTGAGGCAGTAACTGTGAACCACACATGGCTGTTGATAACGCGTCCAGCCCTTGTAAATTACCTGCACCTGGACACGTCGGAGGTCGGTGAACCTTTTAGCCGAGTTGGGCTCTCCTCATCCTTGAATAGTCGGGTCACTTAAATCAATAATCAATAACTATTGTAATCGATAGTCAATACTCAGTTAATGAATCAAAATAACTCATTAGGAATCAATAACAGTTGGTAATTCGACGCGCCATGACCTTTCAGTCATGAATAACCACACCAGTTTATTAAAAGTTAGTGAATTAATTTCCCTATATTAACAAAGCTAGCACAATGTATATAAGTCTCAAAACCAAATGATATATGTATACGAACATTACTAGCTGTCCATAGCGGCGGAAGAAACGCAATCTACGAAATATCTGAATAATAGTACATTCAGTTATGGCAATACAAATCACTAATATAAGCAACTGAATTTGACTAATTTCATACATCGGTCAGCATGACAAGATTTCAGTTCAGCATGGTGCATCAAGTTCATACCTCGACTAACCTCTAATTAGCATTGGCATGTGGGGCTTCATGCAAAATGAATTTAGTCAACACAAATTTGGAAAACTTCTAACTCGGGCCCTATCAAAATAGCAGTTGGTACCTAAAAGAAAAGGAAACACAATGCATAATACAATTATCCTTTCATAATTACCAATTACATTCAGCATTCAAGAAAGTCTTCGTCCTTCAGGTACCGGTTTGACCAGCATGGGGCAGAATTTCAAAGAGGCAAAGTTAAGGGCAAGTTTCCTAGCAGCAGCAAGGAGAATGGGCAAAGGTACTGCATGGGCAAGACGGGGCAATTTAAAGGTAAAGTCTCTAGGGTGAGAATTCTCAAAGTCTCTTTCTCAGTAATAGAGAAAAGGGCATCAAGATGTCGTCTAAGATGGCGTCTGGCATTTGGCCACGAAGATGGCATCAAGGAAAATGGCTGACTTCTCTTTGTCCAGTGGGTTTAAGTAAGAAACATTCCAAATTCTGCAGGGTCTTCCATTGGAGGGTTCATAAGGTGGCTTCAAATTGACCAATGAAAAATGTCTTTCTACTAGCACTCATTTATGCATACATTGTCCTTGGAGCCTTGGAGCACAAGTTGCAACATGGCTTGCCAATTATTTTGATATCTGTACCTCCTTTGTCCGCACCTGCAGAGACTGACCTTGCTTCAAAGGGGATGAAACTGGCCTAGTACGAAACCTTGGAGATAAGTGTATTAGTCATCTCTACTGGAAAAATACAACTTTAAACGAGAATATATGTTACATTAGTTCAAGGAAAAGCCACGCAGTTAGTATTTGAGACCAGGCAACTAGGCCAAAGCCTCTACTAAATTTAAGCTAAGCACAAACAGTTTTCAATAAGAAATCATGGCACACATTTGCAATTATGACGGATTACTACATTTTTCAATTCTTCATGATTAATAAAGCACGTTTATAATATTGGCGAACTACTCCGAGGGCACAATTTCCCCCATACATTATTTTCTTTACTAAAATCACACTACATTATACGAGTTTGGTTACATGATATGTGGATATATGTTAGACCCTCTTTTTCTGCGTCATCACTGTCAGCCTCCAATGATATATGTTTCATAAAGGTTTAAATGACTAATCCTTTTTCTCTATTATGATTCCATGGTACTCTGGTGCCAATCTTATCAGACCCACCATCTTGCCTGACTTTGCCCAGTAACTCTTCCTGGATTCAAAGTGACCTATGATGTGACCAGAAGATGCTCTGCTCCCCTTCCTCCAATGTGTATACTCCCAACTCAGCCTTCAGGAATGTCAGAAATCCACATCTCCTGTCTGAGGTTGCAGTCCTTACATCCAAACAGTCTTTCCAGGCCCAGGACTTCCAAAATGGAACCAACAGGCCTCTGTGTTATTTATCAAGCAGAGGCACACATAAAATACAGCATGCACGTACAAACATTATGTGCCGCACCACACTACATACAGTCATCATGTAGGCCAATGGTGAGTTAAGTACACCGCAGCAAAGCTTTAAATGACTGGGCCAGTAGGCACCACTACAGTGACACAGTTAAAATAGCCTGTTCACAATACTGTCTCTAATAAAACACAAAACGGGTATACTGCCACCACAGCAGTACTATCACTTGACTGCTAGGAAAAGGCAATAACCCTGTACCACTATGAGGGTGCACTGCCTCCTGATCTAATAAACTCATATTTCCTTGAGACAGGTCTAGGTCATGGCACACACACATTATCCATTTTCACTCATTAGTACAAATTTGTACCAAGCGACCAGATATTCATGCGGCTGGAGCACTCAGACCAGTGGTGCTCATCCATCACCATGCAGGATCCTTTTCCACCCCAAAACCACCAAAAACACTCCCTATCCCTGAGCCCTAAAATACCTCTAGGATCCTGTAGGAAGTTGGCTCTGTATGTGCTATTTCAAAGTAAGGAATAGCATGCACAGAGTCCAAGGGTTCCCCTTAGAGGTAAAATAGTGGTAAAAATAGATAATACTAATGCTCTATTTTGTGGTAGTGTGGTCGAGCAGTAGGCTTATCCAAGGAGTAGTGTTAAGCATTTGTTGTACATACACATAGACAATAAATGAGGTACACACACTCAGAGACAAATCCAGCCAATAGGTTTTGTTATAGAAAAATATCTTTTCTTAGTTTATTTTAAGAACCACAGGTTCAAATTTAACATGTAATATCTTGTTTGAAAGGTATTGCAGGTAAGTACATTAGGAACTTTGAATCATTTCAATTGCATGTATACTTTTCAAGTTATTGACAAATAGCTATTTCAAAAGTGGACACAGTGCAATTTTCACAGTTCCTGGGGGAGGTAAGTTTTTGTTAGTTTTACCAGGTAAGTAAGACACTTACAGGGTTCAGTTCTTGGTCCAAGGTAGCCCACCGTTGGGGGTTCAGAGCAACCCCAAAGTCACCACACCAGCAGCTCAGGGCCGGTCAGGTGCAGAGTTCAAAGTGGTGCCCAAAACGCATAGGCTAGAATAGAGAGAAGGGGGTGCCCCGGTTCCGGTCTGCTTGCAGGTAAGTACCCGCGTCTTCGGAGGGCAGACCAGGGGGGTTTTGTAGGGCATCGGGGGGGACACAAGCCCACACAGAAATTTCACCCTCAGCAGCGCGGGGGCGGCCGGGTGCAGTGTAGAAACAAGCGTCGGGTTCGCAATGTTAGTCAATGAGAGATCAACGGATCTCTTCAGCGCTGCAGGCAGGCAAGGGGGGGCTTCCTCGGGGAAACCTCCACTTGGGC